>NC_143158.1:17372712-17664682 GCF_041381405.1 Jatropha curcas | reverse complement strand
CAGACCAGGCGGGGCCTGCCGCCCCACCGACAGGGCGGCACCTGCCGCCCGGGACCCGAAAATAGGCCATTTTCAGCCATTTTCTGGTGCGCCTTGTTTATTTTGATAGACGAAACCTTCTCTCTCTCACGCTCTTTGCGTCCTTCTTTACCGCTTTTTGCATTTTAATTTAATTTTTATTGCATTTTTATTGTGATATTTGACCACTAAAATTAAATAAAATTAAAAATTAATTAATATACCTAAACGAGGAGCTTAACCTGGAGTTAAGAAGTGGTCGACGATTAAATCAGGTACGTAAACGAAACTCTGCCTATTTAATTTTAGCACTTCATGCATACTTCTTTTCTACTCTTAATAATTCTATAATTGCATAAATGCATTCACATCATCATTTAGACAAATAAACCGTCTTAAATTAATTTGATTAAGCTTAAATGCCCGGTTAATCAATAATCGTGGTATTAAAGTTTAAATCCGACAATATTGGCTAAAAGAGCCTAGTTAATTAATAACTACGGTTCAATTGCCTTATTTCGAACAATCTCGCCTAAAAGTCCAATTAATCAATAATTGTGGCTAACGGCCTCATTTAATCACGTTTTTTTTTTGGCAACAAAATTGCCTACATTTAATCAATCAATTTTGGCAACTAATTGCCTACGGTCTAATCGATTTTTAGCAAACGAATTGCTTAAATCAACACTTTTTGGCCAAAGGCCTAAAATCAACCATTTTAGCGACAAATCGCGTTAAATCGACATTCTTGGCAAAATGCCTTTAAAATCAACCATTTTCGGCTCAAAGCCGTAAAATCGACATTTTTGGTAAAATGCCTTAAAATGAACCAATTGTTGGCCAAAGGCCTAAAATCAACCATTTTAGCAACAAATCGCGTTAAATCGACATTTTTGGCAAAATGCCTTTAAAATCAACCATTTTCGGCTCAAAGCCGTAAAATCGACATTTTTGGTAAAATGCCTTAAAATGAACCAATTGTCGGCCAAAGGCCTAAAATCAACCATTTTGGCGACAATCGCCTAAATCGCACATTTTTGGCAAACTAATTGCCTAAAACAACACATTTTGGCCAAAGGCTTAAAATCAACCATTTTGGCGACAATCGCCTAAATCGCACATTTTGGCAACAATTGCCTAAATCAAATCATTTTGGCTAAAAGCCATTAAAATCAACATTTTTGGCAACACGCCTAAATCAATCAATCTTTGGCAGAATGCCTAAACAAAATGCACAAAGCATACACACACCCATGCATTAAGCATACCATTCAAAGCCCTCTAAAAGAGGCCTATCGAACTACGTTGACTTTGATCTTCCATTCACACGGAAGTACGTAGGCACGTTCGGGATTTCACCCCAGGCGGCAAGTCAAAATCACATAAACATTCCATTTGGTCCAATTACATCATTCACCTTGCAAAGCATTCATCCATCGGTTAGTTCATCAGCATGACATAGTCTCGGGATCCATCTCGGGTTCGTAGATTGTGCCTTAATCATTGGGATAATTAATCTAGTAACTAGGTTAATTAAAATTGGAGTCACTTAGGGTTTTTTCCTAGTTTACCCTAAAATAATTAAACAAGGTGGCGACTCACACACTCACGTGCATTTCTTCTCATTCATCATATGCATCACATGCCTATGACATTTGGGGAAGGGGTTCACAAGAAGAAGAATTGTAGGAGTCTATGAAATAGACGCCATTACAGCACTTAATGCCAAGGTAGATAACATGGTAAGAAAATTGGACATGTTAACTACTAATCCTGTGAATTCTGTTATGCAAGTTTGTGATAGGTGCAATGGACAACATGGAATTGGAGAATGCATCATGGACTCTTTAAATCCACAAACTTTGGAGCAAGTGAACTATGTGATGAATCAAGGAAGAAAGAATTACCCTTATTCAAATTTATATGACAACAGATTAAGGAACCATCCTAATCTATCCTATGGTAATCTTAACAATGCCTTAAACGCACCACCAGGTTTCCACCCTCCAGAAAAGAAATCTTATAATGACCTCCTCACTGCTCTTTCTAAATCACACATGGAGTTCATGAACGAAACCAGAGAGAACCATAAAATCCAGCAAGCTGCAATAAGAAATTTGGAGATTCAGCTATGGCAATTTGCAAACATGATGGCATCTCGACCTCGAGGTACGTTACCTAGCAATACTGAAAAGAATCCAAAAGAACAAGTACAGGCTATCACCTTGAGAAGTGGCAAACAACTAGATGAACCACCAAGGAAAGAAAAGGAAGAAAAGGAACAACCAAAGGTGCCCATCATTGACTTAGAGGAACAAGAAAAGGTAAAACCCTATGTTCCCCCTGCTCCCTTTCCACAAAGATTAAAGAAAGCACAAGACGACAAGAGCTTCCTCAAGTTTCTGGATGTATTTAAGAAGCTTCAAATCAATATTCCTTTTGCTGAAGCTCTTGCTCAAATGCCTAGCTATGCTAAATTCCTAAAAGATATCCTAAGCAAGAAACGAAAACACTTCCTATGGACTATGAAGACAGGGAAGGATCTCTAATCCTGGGAAGACCTTTTCTTGCAACTGCAAGAGCATTGATTGATGTCTATGAGGGTAAGTTGACTCTAAGAGTTGGACAGGAAGAGATTGTCTTTGATGTACTTAAATCTTGTAAACTTCCTATGGACTATGGAGACTGTTTTCGAATTGACGTTGTTGATGAATGTGTGGAAAACACTTTGCATGTCGAAAGTAACATTAATGAATCAAGCATCTTGAATGAAAAAGAAAAGGAACCACCTAAGCAAGAACTGAAACAACTTCCAACTCATTTAAAACATGCATTCTTAGGTGAGGACCATTCTTTTCCTGTTATTATTTCTTCTCACTTAACGCTTGATCAAGAGGAAAGGTTGTTGCAGGTTCTACGAAGGCATAAGAAGGCATTAGGGTGGTCTATCTCGGATCTACAAGGAATAAGCCCAAGTGTATGCATGCATAAAATCTTGATGGAAGAAGACTACAAACCTTCAATTGAGCATCAAAGGCGATTGAATCCGAACATGAAGGAGGTAGTCAAGGCTGAAATCATTAAACTTCTGGATGCCGGTATCATTTATCCAATTTCCGACAGTAATTGGGTAAGTCCTATCTAAGTTGTTCCAAAGAAGGGAGGTATGATTGTTATCTCTAATGAAAACAATGAACTAATTCCCACAAGAACAGTCACAGGTTGGCGTGTGTGCATAGATTACAAAAAACTAAATAAAGCAACACGCAAGGACCACTTTCCCCTACCCTTCATTGATCAAATGCTTGAAAGACTTGCAGGTTATCCTTTTTATTGTTTCTTAGATGGCTATTCAGGATACTTTCAAATACCTATAGCTCCTGAAGACCAAGAGAAAACTACTTTCACATGTCCTTATGGTACTTTTGCCTACAGGAGAATGCCTTTTGGGCTATGTAATGCCCCTGCAACCTTCCAAAGGTGCATGATGTCCATCTTTTCTGATATGGTGGAGAAATTTATTGAAATATTCATGGATGACTTTTCTGTGTTTGGTTCTTCTTTCGATGCATTGCAACCATCCAAAGGTGCATGATGTCCATCTTTTCTGATATGGTGGAGAAATTTATTGAAATATTCATGGATGACTTTTCTGTGTTTGGTTCTTCTTTTGATGCATGCCTTCATAATTTATCTTTAGTAATGCAACGATATGAAGACACTAACCTTGTTTTAAATTGGGAAAAATGTCACTTCATGGTTAGTGAAGGTATTGTCCTAGGGCATAAGATCTCTCAAAAAGGGATTGAAGTAGACAAGGCAAAGATTGAGGTAATTGAAAAACTACCTCCTCCTAACTCAGTGAAGGGAATAAGAAGTTTTCTTGGGCATGCAAGGTTCTATAGGAGATTCATAAAAGACTTCTCAAAAATCACTAAACCTCTTTGCAATTTATTAGTTAAAGATGTTCCTTTTAATTTTGACAAAGAGTGTTTAGATGCTTTCAACAGGTTGAAGAAGGAGTTAATCTCAACCCCTATCATCACTACACCATATTGGACTTTGCCCTTTGAGCTCATGTGTGATGCTAGTGATCATGCTGTTGGAGCTGTTCTTGGACAATGAAAGGACAAGAAGTTGCATGTTATTTATTATGCCAGTCGCACCTTGAATGATGTGCAATTAAATTATGCAACTACTGAAAAAGAATTGTTAGCTATTGTTTTTGCTTTTGACAAATTCAGGGCATATCTAATTGGAGCTAAAACAATAGTCTACACAGATCACTCAGCCATCAAATATTTGCTGGAAAAGAAAGATGCAAAACCGAGACTCATTCGTTGGGTGCTTCTATTATAAGAATTTGACCTAGAGATTTGCGACAAAAAGGGGACCGAGAACCTCGTAGCCGACCAGCTTTCCAGGCTAGAATTGGGGGAAGAAGATACGAGCGAGCTACAAATCAATGAAAGCTTCCCTCATGAGCAACTTCTTCTAGTGGCAAATACTCAAACCCCCTGGTATGCTGACATAGTTAATCATCTTGTTTGCAAAATCCCCCCTCCCAATTTTTCTTACCAACAAAGGAAAAAGTTTTTTCATGATATCAAATTCTACTATTGGGAGGAGCCCTTTTTGTTCAAGTATTGCAGTGATCAGCTATTCCGGAGATGTATACCGGAAGCTGAAATGGAAAGTGTCCTTAAATTCTGCCATTCAATGGAATGTGGAGGTCACTTTGGAGCAAACAAGACAGCTGCGCGTATATTAGAAAGTGGGTTGTATTGGCCTAATCTATTTAAAGATGCTTTTAACTATGTTCGTCTTTATGATCGTTGTCAAAGGCTAGGTAACATTTCGAAGAGACATGAGATGCCCTTAAATAACATCCTTGAAGTCGAAATCTTCGATGTATGGGGACTGGACTTCATGGGATCGTTTCCACCATCATACTCCAACCAATACATCCTGGTGGTGGTAGATTACATGTCAAAGTGGGCAGAGGCTGTTGCTCTTCCAAATAATGATGCCAAAAGTGTGATGAACTTCATCAAGAAAAATATTTTACAAGGCATGGCACTCCTAGGGCAATAATCACGGACGGAGGTAAGCACTTTTGCAATAGATATTTAGACTCCCTTCTTGCAAAATATGGTGTTACTCATCGTGTAGGTACTCCATATCACCCTCAAACAAGTGGACAAATAGAGGTCACTAACAAAGAAATCAAAAAGATCCTAGAAACCACTGTTGGACAATCACCGAAGGATTGGTCCAAAAAGCTAGACGATGCTCTATGGGCCTACAAAACTGCGTTCAAGACACCTATAGGTATGTTTCCATATCGCATGGTGTACGGTAAGGCTTGTCATCTTCCTGTCGAGTTAGAACATAAGGCGTTTTGGGCCATTCAATTCCTTAACTTTAATGCAAAGGAAGTTGGTCAAAAGCGATTGCTACAGCTAAATATGATGGATGAAATGCGCCTCCATGCTTATGAAAGTGCCAAAATAGACAAAGATCGCACCAAACAATGGCACGATAAGCATATTATCATGAGGGATCTAAAGGTAGGCCAACAGGTATTGCTCTATAACTCTAGACTCCGGTTATTCCCTGGTAAGTTACGCTCTAGATGGTACGGTCCATTCACAATCAAGGAAATCTTTCCTCATGGAGCAATTGAAATAGTGGATGGTAAGTCAAATCGAAGTTTCAAGGTCAATGCTCAACGTTTGAGAAATTATCACAGTGACAACTTTGAGCCCATCAAGAGCACAATTGGTCTCGTTTAGCCTGAACTAGGTTAAGTGCGTTGAACTTAACGACATTAAACAAAAGTGCTTGTGCGAGACAACCCATATAATTTTCTTGTTAAATTTTTGTTCCATTTATTTCTTTTATTTTTTATTATTTGCAAAATTCCCAAATTTTCTCCATACTTGTTCTTTTGTTTTAGTTAGAGTTTTTATTTGTAGGAAAAAGTGAAAATCCAGAAGTGAGCACGCCCTGGCCGTGCCCCCTAGCACGCCCGTGCTATGGGGTGAGGATCCAGCATGCCTAGGCATGCCCCGCAAGACAGCCATGCGTGTTCAAAGGTGGTGTCACTTGGGAGGCAGAAGCGAGCACGCCCAAGCCGTGCCCCGCAACACGCCCGTGCCGTATAAAAGGGAAAAATTCACTTGAGAGTCAGGGACAAGCACGCCCAAAGCATGCCAGATAGCACGCCCGTGCTATCCACAGGCAATTTTTTTCAATATGGGAGACAGAGGAGAGCACGCCCATGGTGTGCCCAGTAGCACGCCCGTGCTAACTGCGCGAAAAATTTCAGCCCAAGGGTCAGAGAGAAGCACGCCCTAGCCATGCTTGGAAGCACGCCCGTGCCAGGTACGCCTTCTCTTTTATTTTGCAGGTCAGAAGAAAGCACGCCCTGGCCGTGCTTAGAAGCACGGCCGTGCCACGATCAGACCCAAGCATTAATTGGCGCCCCTATTTAAAGAGCACGCCTTCAACCACCTCATTCCCATATCGCACGCCCTAGTCGTCACCCCTCCTCTCTCAAATTTTCTCTCTTCTTCTCCCTTTTCTCTCAAATCAAACACTCTCCACACCAAATTTTCATATCATCAACTCCAACCATGCCTCCTAGATACAAACGCAGCAGACTCGCATCCTCCGTTGCCGCTCGAAAACGTTCAACTGCGCGATCCTCCACGGCTCCTCAACCTCCTTCACCACCTGCACTTCCATTCGAGTTTGCCTCATCCGAGCAATAAGAAAGGTACACTAAACTATCCCTTCGGCCTATTTTACTGAATAGATTTATTGATGAGGCTGCTTTAGCACAAGTGGGTCTTAGAGATATTGTGTTAGAACCACTTAGGCGCATATGATGGGGGCAATTTCTTGAAATGAAGGACTTGGTATATGCACCATTAACTCTAGAATTTTTAAGTTCTTATTCTTCTTTCATCCGGTTTTTGCCTACATCTCCCCCGAGCAAGATTTGCTTTAGGCTTCTTAGTCAAGATTTTGAACTGTCTGTGAATGAGATTAGCCAAATTTTCGGATTTCCCACAGAGAATAGTCAGATACAAATATCTAGTGATTTTAACGCACGAAATACATAGTTCAAATTTACAGGTGAAGTAAATTATAATCCTAGATATTCGAAGGTATCCAAATTAAAAAAACCTTTCTTGCGATACATTCACAAATTTTTGTCTAATACTATTTTTGGAACAAGTGAGAGTGACGGGGTATTAAGTTTGAATGAATTATATTTTCTGTGGGCTATCGAAAATGGACTGTTATTGAATGTTGGATATTGGTTCTGGCAAAGGTGGGCAAGGGTAGCTAGAGCAGACAAAGGAGCTATCATGATGGGGTGTTTTGTGACCCGCATTGCTAGATATTTACCGGTTTGGAACCCGGCTAGGCCAATCTATGATAGCGTAGGAGGGGGGCGTGGTACCAGACTGGATTTAGATGTTATGATACTGTGAATACTCAAATTTTGAGGCTCAAAAAGCTTGTTTTCCCGGACTGCAAATAGTCCGGCCGGACCGGAGGCCATTTTGGAAATTTACTGGAAGTATGCCAATATGGTACTTAAAACGTCCGAAAAATTACGAGGATCGTAGCACTGGTCCCGAAATAATTTTTGGAGGTCCGGAACTTCAGGAAAAGCTTTTTTTTTTTACTGTAAGCAGTCCGACCGGACCGGAATTCATTTTGAAAGTTCACCGGAAGTATGCCAATATGGTACTTGAAACGTCCGGGACGTCGCGAGGATAGCGGAACTGGTCCCGGAATATTTTTCGGAGGTCCGAAACTCCCGAAAAAGCCTCTGGAACGAAAAATTAGCGAACCCGCCGGCCTCGGTGGCTCATGCCGCCGGACACGGCGGCCCGAGCCGCCGGACACGGCGGCCCGAGCCGCCGGGCAGCCGAGCCCGGCGGCCCTGGCCGCCGAACCTGGCTGCCGAGCCCGGCGGCCCTGGCCATCGAACAGTCCGATTTTTTGCGTATAAATTGGCCCCGAAGCCCTCAGTTTTACTCACTCAGTCTGTGTTGACGGACGCTCCTTCTCCCCTACGCTCCTTGCGTTTTCTTTTACTGCTTTTCTGCATTTTTAATTTAGCTTTTATTGCTTTCTTGCTTTAATATTTGGCCACTTAAATTAAATTAATTCTAAATTAATATTCCCTAAACGAGGAGCTTAATCCGGAGTTTTTTTCAAGCTGAAGCTAAGAAGCGGTCATCGGTTAACTCAGGTAAATAAACAAAACTCTGCTCATTTAATTTTAGCACTCCATGCATATTTCTCTTCTACTCTTAATAACTCTACAACTGCATAAACACATTCATGTCATCAATTAGGCAAATAAACTGCCTCAATCAAATATGATTAAGCTTAAATACCCGGTTAATTAATAATCGTGGTATTAATGCTAAATCCGACAATATTGGCTAAAAAGCCTAGTTAATTAATAACTACGGTTTAATTGCCTTTATTTCGAACAGTCCGGCTTAAGTCCAATTAATCAATAATTGTGGCTAAAAAGCCTTAATCAATCACGTTTTGGCAACAAATTGCCTACAATTAAATCAACCACATTTTGGCAATAAATTGCCCACGGTTCAATCAATATTTGGCAAACAAATTGCCTATAAATTAGGTTAACCACTTTTTAGCGGCAAATCGCTTAAATCAGAAGCTTTGGCAAAATGCCTTAGAATTAATCAATCTTTTGGCTAAAAGCCTTCAAACAATCATTTTGGTGACAATCGCCTAAATCACATCAACTTTTGGCAAAAATTGCCTAAATCAATTCATTTTGGCTAAAAGCCTTAAATCAGTCATTTTGGCGACAAACGCCCGAATAATCACTTTTGGCAAACAAATTGCCTAAATCTTTGGCTAAACGCCTTCCAATACCAACTTTTGACACAAATGCCTTAATCACTTTGGCGACAAATCGCCTAACCAATTTTTGGCAATAAATTGCCTAAATCACATCAATTTTTGGCAACAATTGCCTAAATCAATCTATTTGGCTAAAAGCCACTAAAATTAACATTTTTGGCATCAAATGCCTAAAAATCAATCAAGTCTTTGGCAAAATGCCTAAACAAAATGCACGAAGCATACACACACTCATGCATAAAGCATCCCCATTCAAAGCCCTCTAAAAGAGGCCCATCGAACTACGTTGACTTTGATCTTCCATTCAAACGGAAGTACGTAGGCACGTTAGGGATTTAACCCCGAGCGGCAAGTCAAAATCACATAAACACTTTCATTGGTCCAATTGCATCATTTACCCTGCAAAGCATTCATTGTTTTGGTTAGTTCATCAGCACGACATAGTCTCGGGATCCCCCTCGGGTTCGTAGACCATGCCTTAACATTGGGTTAATTAATCTAGCATTTAGGTTAATTAAAATTGGAGTCACTTAGGGTTTTTCCTAGTTTACCCTAAAATAATTAAAAAAGGTGGCGACTCATACATTCACGTGCATTTCTGCCCTTAGTCACATGCATTCGTATGCTTGATGTTTGGGGTGGGGGGTTCACAGTTTGGCGACTCTGCTGGGGAGTTATGTAATCATTTTGAATGAGGAGGACTACAATTGCTATGTAAACTAACCTGCCCTTCTTCAGGGTATTATTTTACAATGCTTTGTTTTGCAGGATACCTTGACACGAATCAAGTATTCTTTCTTTAAGAATACTGGATAAAGAAATTTGGATTTAATTGTAAAGTTTAATGAAAACATTTAAATTTGTTGATTTATTTGCACGATTGAGAATATTTTTCTCCATTGCATAAAAAATGAATTTCCTCTCTCTCTGTTCAAACTTCTGAGTCTGGATAGCAAGTAGCGCTGATCGGCAGGTCTCTTTGATTATGTCGACGGACAGCCAAAGCGTCCTCCCTGCGTCCTCCCTTTTAATGTAAACCATCCCTAATCCTTTTGGGGATGGCCCATGGGCATGCGTACTGTTGGACCCACGCGAAACTCTTTGTTTCACATGTGGTTAGGTAAATCCATGCTCAAGGTTCAAGGGTCTCTTTATAAGCCGATTCTCTATTTGCGTCATAGCCTATAGATCCTATCCCTTAGGACTGTATGCACCCAATGATGTGAAGCATATCATGAACAGATTATGACGTAATGTTGTGCGCATTCACGCATTCATCCCATACTTCACAAAAGGGGTCTGAAAAATGATAAAAAAGAGAATCTTGAAAAAAAACATTCCATTTTAAAGCTGGAAAATCACATTTTGGTCCCTGAGACCTGAAAAATTACATTTTGGTCCCTAAGACCTGAAAAATTACATTTTGGTCCTAAAATTCACATTTCGGCCCCTAAGGCCCAAAAATTCCCAATTTGGCCCCAAAGGCCCAAAAGTTCACATCTTGGCCCCAAAGGCCCAAGAATTCCCAATTTGGCCCCAAAGGCCCCGAAGATTAACATTTTGGCCCCTAAGGCCCTAAAATTCCCATTTTGGCCCCTAAGGCCCTAAAATTCACATTTTGGCCCTTAAGGCCCAAAAATTTCCAATTTGGCCACAGAGGCCCAAAATTTTCCTATTTGGCCACAGAGGCCCAAAAATTCTCAATTTGGCCCCAGAGGCCCAAGAATACCCATTTTGGCCCCAGAGGCCCAAAAATTTCCAATTTGGACACAGAGGCCCAAAAATTTTTAATTTGGCCACAGAGGCCCAAAAATTCTCAATTTGGCCCCTAAGGCCCAAAAATTCTCAATTTGGCCCCTAAGGTCCAGAAGTTCACATTTTGGCCCCTAAGGCCCAAAATTTTTTTTTTCTTGAGAACTTAAGGCCTTTCGAAAAGTCGAGGTGTCCAGCCCTAAGCACTCTACCTTACATATCACATCTCATTGGGTCCTATCCTAGGTGTCCTACCCTACCAACGCTACCCTACATTGTTTGGTCATACCACCCCACATCACAAGGGTCAAGTCCAAATACCTTACCCTTACACTACCCTACCTCACACTATCTCACATACCCTATGAAAACACCTTATATAGGATAGTCTAATCATTTTGACTATGTCCTTTTACAGGTACCCCCCCAAAGACCACTTGTACTCGAAACACCAACTGAGCTCTCACCCACAAGTCCAACAACCCCAACTGCACCAATGGCATCACTGTCTGACATTCAAAGCCTTATGGAACAACTAGAGGCCAGGATGGAGGCCAGAATGAATGAGGCCTTAGCTGCACAGAGGACTGCCCTAATAGCTGAACTAGGTGGTGGTAATGGAAATGGAGCTTCAGCCGGGGGAAGCGAACCTACTACCTCTAATCAGGGTCCTGCTGCTGAACCAACAAACCCTGCCCTTAACCTGGATGACATGCCCTCCAGAATTGCTTCTAAGCTGGAAGCTCAAAAAATGAGAGAGAAACTAGAACTCCTGGAAAGATCTATTACTGCCCTTAAGACACACAAGGAAGTGGTGGACATGGACTCCTTGTCCTTGTTCCCCGAAGCAAGATTACCCACAAAATTCAAGATGCCTAACATGGACAAGTTTGACGGAACCACTTGTCCCAAAACACACCTGAAAGTGTATGTGGGTGCCCTCAACCCGTTTGGCCTAAACAGCAAGCTCCTTGCTCAGTTGTTTCAGCAATCTTTGACTGGTGCTGCAGTCGCCTGTGAATACCCATTTTTTTGAGGCTCGCAGAGCCAATTTTCCCGGACTGCAAACAGTCCGACCGGACCAAAGGCCATTTTGGAAGTTCACCGAAAGTATGCCAATATGGTACTTGAAATGTCCGAAAAATTATGAGGATCGCGGAACTGGTCCTGGAATATTTTTTGGAGGTTCGGAACTCCCGAAAAAGCCTCCGAAACGAAAAAAAAGCACATGGGTCGATGTGCCCGCCCTCAGGGGTGGGCACGCCCGCCCTGGAGGGCGGTCCAGCCCGCCCTCAAGGGGCAGCACGCCCGCCCCCAAGGGGCAGGCACGCCCGTCCCCCTGAGGCGGGCACGCCCGCCCTCGAGGGCGGGCAGGACCGCCCTCGGGTCTTCTTTTTTCCTATAAAATTGGCCCCGGGGCCTCCGTTTTTACTCACTCAGTCTGTGTTGACGAACGCTCCTTCTCCCCTACGCTCCTTGCGATTCTTTACTGCTTTTCTGCATTTTAGTTTAGCTTTAATTGCTTTCTTGCTTTGTTAAGTGGTCATTAAAATCAAATTAATTAATATTACCTTAACGAGGAGGTTAACCAGGAGTTAAGAAGCGGTCGACGATTAAATCAGGTACATGAACTAGACTCTGCCTATTTAAATTTAGCACTTTATGCATACTTCTCTTCTACTCCTAATAATTCTACAATTGCATAAAAGCATTCACGTCAATCATTAGGCAAATAAACTGCCTCAATTATATAAATTTAGGCCGAACGCCCGGTGAATCAATAATCGTGGTGATAAGCTTAAATCCGATAATATTGGCTTAAAATACCTAGTTAATTAATAACTACGGTGTATTTGCCTATTTCGAACAGTTCGGTTAAAAGTCCAATTAATCAATAATTGTGGTTAAAGACCTTAATAAATCACATTTTTTTTGGCAACAAATTGCCTACAGTTTAATCAATCACATTGTTGGCAACAAATTGCCTATGGTTTAATCAATCGCTTTTGGCAAACAAATTGCCTATAAGTAAGATTAACCATTTTTTAGCGACAAATCGCTTAAATCACTCTTTTTGGCTAAAAGCCTTAAAATCAATCAATTTTTGGCGACAATCGCCCAATCATCAGCTTTTGGCACACAGATTGTCTAAATCAACTTTTTTTGGCTAAAAGCCTTAAAATAATCAATTTTGGCGACAATCGCCTAAATCACATCAATTTTTGGCAACAATTGCCTAAATCAATCCATTTTGGCGACAATCGCCCAATCAACATTTTTTGGCAATCAAATTGCCTAAATCACTCTTTTTGGCTAAAAGCCTTAAAATCAATCATTTTGGCGACAATTGCCTAAAATCAATCATTTTGGCAATCAAATTGCCTAGATCACTCTTTTTGGCTAAAAACCTTAAAATAAATCATTTTGGCGACAATCGCCTAAATCACATCAATTTTTGGCAACAATTGCCTAAATCAATCCATTTTGGCGACAATCGCCCAATCAACATTTTTTGGCAATCAAATTGCCTAAATCACTCTTTTTGGCTAAAAGCCTTAAAATCAATCATTTTGGCGACAATCGCCTAAAATCAATCATTTTGGCAATCAAATTGCCTAAATCACTCTTTTTGGCTAAAAGCCTTAAAATCAATCATTTTGGCGACAATCGCCTAAAATCAATCATTTTGGCAATCAAATTGCCTAAATCAATCTTTTTAGCTAAAAGCCTTAAAATCAATCATTTTAGGCGACAATCGCCTAAAATCAATCATTTTGGCAATCAAATTGCCTAAATCAATCTTTTTGGCTAGAAGCCTTAAATCAGTCAATTTTTGGCAATAAAATTGCCCAATCAACATTTTGGCAACAAATGCCAAATCAAATCAATCAATTCTTTGGCAAAATGCCTAAACAAAATGCACGAAACATACACACACTCATGCATTAAGCATGCCCATTCAAAGCCCTTCAAAGAAGGCCTATCGAACTATGTTGACTTTGATCTTCCATTCAAACGGAAGTACGTAGGCACGTTTGGGATTTAATCCCGAGCGGCAAGTCGAAATCATCAAAACACATTTCATTGGTCCAATTACATCATTTACCCTGCAAAGCATTCATTCATCGGTTAGTTAATCAGCATGACATAGTCTCGGGATCCACCTCGGGTTCGCAGACCATGCCTTTAACATTGGGATAATTAATCTAGTAACTAGGTTAATTAAAATTGGAGTCACTTAGGGTTTTTCCTAGTTTACCCTAAAATAATTAAACAAGGTGGCGACTCACACATCACGTGCATTTCTTCCTTAGTCACATGCATTCACATGCCATGATGTTTGGGGAGGGGTTCACAGTTTGGCGACTCTGCTGGGGACTTATGTAATCGTTTTACATAAAGTGGACTACAATTGTTGCGTAAACTAACCTGCCCTTCTTTAGGTTATTATTTTACTATGCTTTGTTTTACAGGGTACCCTAGCAAAGATTAAATGTTCTTTCTTTAAGAACGCTTAATAAGGAGAATTTCGACATAATTGAATTTTACTTTAAATCATTTAAATTTGTTGATTTATTTGCACGAATTGAGAATCTTTTTCTCCATTGCATAAAAAAAATGAATTTCAAATGAATTTCTTCTCTCTCTGTTCAAACTTCTGAGTCTGGATAGCAAGTAGCGCTGATCGGCAGGTCTCTTTGATTATGTCGACGGACAGCCAAAGCGTCCTCCCTGTTACCGCAAACCATCCCTAATCCTTTTGGGGGTGGCCCATGAGTATGCGTACCGTTGAACCCACGCGAAACTCTTTGTTTCACATGTGGTTAGGTATATCCTTACTCAAGGTTCAAGGGTCCCTTTATAAGCCAATTCTCTATTTGTGTCATAGCCTATAGTACATATCCTTTAGGACTGTATGCACCCAATGATGCTGAATCATTCCATTAAAATGAATTATGTTGTGATGTTGTGCTCATTCACACATTCACCCCATACTTCACCAAAAAAAAAAATTTTTCTCAATTTGGCCACTAAGGCCCAAAAATTCTCAATTTGGCCCCAAAGGCCCCGAAAATTCACATCTTGGCCCCTAAGGCCCTAAAATTCCCATTTTGGCCCCTAAGGCCCAAAAGTTCACATCTTGGCCCCAAAGGCCCTAAAATTCACATTTTGGCCCCTAAGGCCCAAAAGTTCACATCTTGGCCCCAAAGGCCCAAAAGTTCACATCTTGGCCCCAAAGGCCTGAGAATTCCCAATTTGGCCCCAAAGACTCAAAAACTCACATGTTGGCCTCAAAGGCCCAAAAATTCACATGTTGGCCTCAAAGGTCCAAAAATTCACATTTTGGCTCCTAAGGCCCAAAAAAAAAATTCTTTGAGAACTTAGGGCCTTTCGAAAAGTCGAGGTGTCCAGCCCTAAGCACTCTACCTTACATATCACATCCCATTGGGTCCTATCCTAGGTACCCCTCCAAAGATCACCTGTACCCGAAACACCAACTGAGCTCTCACCCACAAGTCCAACAACCTCGACTGCACCAATGGCATCGCTTGTTGATATCCAAACCCTCATTGAACAACTGGAGGCCAGACTGGAGGCCAGAATGAATGAGGCCCTGGCCGCCCGAAGGGCAGCCCTGATAGCTGAATTGGGTAATGGGAATGGTAATGGAAATTCGGCCGGAGGAAGTGGACCTGCTGCCTCCAATCAGGGTCCTGCAGCTGAACCAACAAACCCTACCCTAAACCTGGATGATGTACCCTCCAAAACTGCTTCTGAGCTGGAAGCTCAGAGAATGAGAGAGAAGCTAGAACTCCTGGAAAGATCTATCACTGCCCTCAAAACCCACAAAGAAGTGGTGGACATGGACTCCTTGTCTTTGTTCCCCGAGGCAAGACTGCCAACCAAATTCAAAATGCCCAACATGGACAAATTCGACGGAACCACTTATCCTAAAACTCATTTGAAAATGTATGTGGGTGCCCTTAACCCATTCGGATTGAGCAGCGAGCTCCTTGCTCAGTTGTTCCAACAATCTCTGATGGGTGCTGCTTTGAGGTGGTTTGTCAGCTTGGATCGCTTTAAGATGAAAACATGGGAAGATATCTGTAATGCCTTCAATTCACAGTATCACTATAACATGGAGGTGGATGTCACTCGAAGAGAACTAGAAACCACCAAGCAGAAAAACAATGAACCCTTTTCCTCGTTCCTTACGAGGTGGAGGGCCAAGGCCGCCCAGATGATTAACCGGCCCTCTGAACAAGAACAGGTGGACATAATAATAAAGAACCTACAACCTGTCTACCAACACCAACTTCAAACACAGTACTTGCCTACGTTCCAGTCGCTCATTGCTACTGCAACTAAGGTGGAAGACTTAATCCAGTTGGTTCAACTCAAAGAAGACTCATACAAGAAGCAGAATCATGCTGGACTTTGAAAAACCGTTTACAAAACCTGGTTGACAATGGGTCCATCATCCCCAAGAGCAAGTTGAATATCAACCAATCCCTTGCCTAACCATGGGATTAATGCAAAAAAAATTGCTGAATAAGAATCTTTCGATCCTTTCGAACTTTTCTTAGAAATGAATGAAGTTTGTGTCTGAGAAGGTTGAGATCAAACCTGCAAAAGAACAAAGGAATTGTTCAAGACCAACGACAACCTGTCTGATCGATTTAAGCATCGAGAAGAACAAAGTCACTACAGTCAATCCAATCCTAGTCCATCACAGTCCACCTAGAGTCTATCTTTTAGGATCTAGTTTTTTCTTTTCATTTTCATTTCCATTCAAGTTTTCATTCAATTCAAATTTGTAAATCTAAGTGTCTTTTGTACACAAATTTTGTCTTATCAATAAAAAGGGATCAGTTTACGTTCCAATCATGTTTATACTCTTTCCCTATCCTTTCTTGTGAAAGCACCAAAAAAAAAATCAAAAAAAATAATAAAAAATTAAAAAAAAATGATGATAAAAAAATAATAAAAATTGGCAAAGAAAAATGCATTCATCCTTTCATTTGCTCTGCATCAGTCAAAGCTGGGGGCATCCTAAGAAGCACCATCAAAGGGGAAGTTTTGAAGGGTAATCATGGAAAGGATCCAGCAAAGGGTGCGCAAGACTTCAAACAGTACCGAGGCAAAGCCGATTGAAGGGGTTAGGGCCAGAATGGTTTCTCCGAAAACCCAGGAATGGAAGATGCTCCGACAGAGAGGTGTCTGAATTTTGAGCTTAAAAGCGACAGAATAAAGAAGTTATGTTTGGAATTGGGTTGGGTCTGCACGAAGTCGCAATGCTATCCATACATCTCAGAATCAAGTTGCCTCGAAATTCTTTATGGAGAGGCTGCTTCTAAGCAAGCAAAAGGAAAAACGGGACAAAAGGAACCCCTGGTCAAAAGGAAGCAAACAAAGTAAAAGAAAAAAAATGGGTCAAAAGGAATTTCTGCATAAAAGAAAGAAATCAAGGACAAAGCTACAGGAAATCAAGTTGTCAAAAACGGGTCAACTGCTAGCTCTCCGTTAAATTCAAGCCCATCAAGGGTAGATGACAAATCATTTCAGCCATAAGGACAAAGACATCAAGCCGGGAAGGAATCCTGCGAAGAAATCAAGTCAGAAATGAATTCTGCATCAACATCAAGTCGGGAATGAATCTCGTAAAGACATCAAGTCGGGAAGGAATCCCGCAAAGACATCAAGCCGGGAAGGAATCCCGCGAAGAAATCAAGTCAGAAATGAATTCTGCGTCAACATCAAGTCGGGAAGGAATCCCGTAAAGACATCCAGTCGGGAAGGAATCCCGCAAGGACATCAAGCCAGGAAGAAATCCCGCGAAGAAAATCAAGGCAGCAATGAATTCTGCACAAAAACATCCAGCAGGGAAGGAATCCCGCAAAGACATCAAGCCGGGAAGGAATCCTGTGAAGAAATCAAAACAGAAATGAATTCTGCATCAACATCAAGCCGGGAAGGAATCCCGCAAAGACATCAAGCCGGGAAGGAATCCTGCGAAGAAATCAAAACAGAAATGAATTCTGCATCAACATCAAGTCGGGAAGGAATCCCGCAACAACATCAAGTCGGGAAGGAATCCCGTGAAGAAACCAACACATAAATGAATTCTGCATCAACATCCAGTCGGGAAGGAATCCCGCAAAGACATCAAGCCGGGAAGAAATCCCGCGAAGAAATCAAGCCAGAAATGAATTCTGCATCAACATCAATTCGGGAAGGAATCCCGCAAAGACATCCAGTCGGGAAGGAATCCCGCAAAGACATCAAGCCGGGAAGAAATCCCGCGAAGAAATCAAGCCAGAAATGAATTCTGTATTAATATCAAGTCAGGAAGGAATCCCGAAGAAATCAAATCGGAAATGAATTCCACAATCAGCATTAAGGCGAAATTGAATTTTGCCCCAACAGCAAGTCGGAAATAAATTTCGCACCAAGACGGAAAGGAATTCCGCGCTAACATCAAGTCGGAAATGAATTCCGCACCAGCCGAGCACGAAGTTCGCATCCCTGAAGGAACTACGAAAGACCTGATTCTCCCCATCCCCCGAAGAGTTCTTGGAGATACGTAGGCAGCCACAAAGGCGCGGTCACAAACATAAGTCTGCATCATAAAAAGCATTTTCTTTTTGCCAATAAAAAAATAATAAAAAAAATAATAAAAAAAAGAGAAGAAAAGAAAAATAAAAGCTGGAGTTGAAAACCCGAAAGGGCGGCTTCAAGTAAGAATTGAGCCTGCTAGGCTGAAAACCCGAAAGGGCGGTCTAGGCAAAAGTTAGGGCAAAGAGCCTGCTAGAGTCGAAAACCCGAAAGGGCGGCTACTAGGCAAAAGTTAAGGCAAAAAGAAAAAAAAAAGTGCTTTCAAAGGTCTTCTCGGGAGTATATAAATCATTTTTTCCAGGAACCACTGAATTCCTTCAAGTCAAAATTCACTACAAGAAAAATTTGAGTCTCTAAATCGAGTCTCCAAAATCAAGTCTGCATCACCAGTGGTCATTCCACAACGGGTCACAAAGATCGAGTCATTCTCAAAAGTTCGTTTTGAAAGTGTCACTCTTTGAGTCATTCCTCGAAAAAAAAGAAAGAGAGGAAAATGTCAATTCAATCCCCGGGGTTTCCAAAACAACCCTAAAAAAAAATGTCAAACATAATCATTGAGAGGTAATCCTTTAATACCTCGTCTCCACTCGGACCATCGTTTCTTCGATCCTTTCAGACGAGCGATGTCATCCACATTGTCTGTTTTCTCGAGTCATATAAGTGGCTTTGTTCTCTTTGATTCCTCAATCGATTGGACAAGTACAACACCAATGTTGTGAAGTATTCCATGGTCAGCACCATTCTGGGGGTAAGAAGTGATAAGAACCTTCACCATTCTCCCATCACAGAAGTAATCACGGAATTCTTAGTCTTTCATTAAGAAGAAATTCTATGTCAGCTAATAAGGGCATCAACTCTCTCAAGCAGGGGGCAAAATCCTCCAAGTCGGATTCAGGGGCAAGTGTTAAAAAAAAAAACAACATGCACAACCCAGGGTGAAACCCAACCATCGTCAATCTCTTTTACACAAACCCAGGGTAGAACCCGGTTAATGGTTAACGTTTTTTACATAAAACCTAGGGTGAAACCCTAACCAATAACCAACCATTTTTCATCCAAAACCAAGCCATTGGATCATTTCGACTTTAGGTGGACCCTTGGTTCTCATAGAAAAAAAAAAATCTCTTTTCAAGCCCTCATTAAGAGGCAAAACATCTTTTCAAGCCCTCATTAAGAGGCAAAATCTCTTTTCAAGCCCTCATTAAGGGGAAACCTCTTTTTTTCAAGTCCTCCAAGAGGCAAAATTTCTTTTTAAGTCCTCAAAGAGGCAAAAACATCTTTAAGTTGCAAACATAAATCCATGCATTTGATCATTTCATTTCAAAGAAAAAAAACCAACGGCGGGGTTTCCTCCTTTGCCCATCCTCAAAATTTGCTCCTTCAGACGGCCACTGGCTCTCATAAATCATTTTTATGATAGCCAGTGGAGGGCAACTGTGAATACTCAAATTTTGAGGCTCAAAAAGCCAGTTTTCCCGTCCGCGGCGGTGGCGGCCGCCCTTAAAGGGTGCGGTAGCCGCTATCGCCGCTGGCGACAGCGGCTGCAGTCGCCTGTGAATACCCATTTTTTTGAGGCTCATAGAGCCAATTTTCCCGGACTGCAAACAGTCCGACCAGACCAAAGGCCATTTTGGAAGTTCACCGAAAGTATGCCAATATGGTACTTGAAATGTCTGAAAAATTATGAGGATCGCAGAACTGGTCCCAGAATATTTTTTGGAGGTCCGGAACTCCCGAAAAAGCCTCCGGAACGAAAAAAAGCACACGGGTCGATGTGCCCGCCCTCAGGCGTGGGCACGCCCGCCCTGGAGGGCGGTCCAGCCCGCCCTCAAGGGGCAGCACGCCCGTCCCCCTAAGGCGGGCACGCCCGCCCTCGAGGGCGGGCAGGACCGCCCTCGGGTCTCCTTTTTTCCTATAAAATTGGCCCCGGGGCCTCCGTTTTTACTCACTCAGTCTGTGTTGACGGACGCTCCTTCTCCCCTACGCTCCTTGCGATTCTTTACTGCTTTTCTGCATTTTAGTTTAGCTTTAATTGCTTTCTTGCTTTGTTAAGTGGTCATTAAAATCAAATTAATTAATATTACCTTAACGAGGAGCTTAACCAGGAGTTAAGAAGCGGTCGACGATTAAATCAGGTACATGAACTAGACTCTGCCTATTTAAATTTAGCACTTCATGCATACTTCTCTTCTACTCCTAATAATTCTACAATTGCATAAAAGCATTCACGTCAATCATTAGGCAAATAAACTGCCTCAATTAAATAAATTTAGGCCGAACGCCCGGTTAATCAATAATCGTGGTGATAAGCTTAAATCCGACAATATTGGCTTAAAATACCTAGTTAATTAATAACTACGGTGTATTTGCCTATTTCGAACAGTTCGGTTAAAAGTCCAATTAATCAATAATTGTAGCTAAAGACCTTAATAAATCACATTTTTTTTGGCAACAAATTGCCTACAGTTTAATCAATCACATTGTTGGCAACAAATTGCCTATGGTTTAATCAATCGCTTTTGGCAAACAAATTGCCTATAAGTAAGATTAACCATTTTTTAGCGACAAATCGCTTAAATCACTCTTTTTGGCTAAAAGCCTTAAAATCAATCAATTTTTGGCGACAATCGCCCAATCATCAGCTTTTGGCACACAGATTGTCTAAATCAACTGTTTTTGGCTAAAAGCCTTAAAATAATCAATTTTGGCGACAATCGCCTAAATCACATCAATTTTTGGCAACAATTGCCTAAATCAATCAATTTTGGCGACAATCGCCCAATCAACATTTTTTGGCAATCAAATTGCCTAAATCACTCTTTTTGGCTAAAAGCCTTAAAATCAATCATTTTAGTGACAATCGCTTAAAATCAATCATTTTGGCAATCAAATTGCCTAAATCACTCTTTTCGGCTAAAAGCCTTAAAATCAATCATTTTGGCGACAATCGCCTAAATCACATCAATTTTTGGCAACAATTGCCTAAATCAATCCATTTTGGCGACAATCGCCCAATCAACATTTTTTGGCAATCAAATTGCCTAAATCACTCTTTTTGGCTAAAAGCCTTAAAATCAATCATTTTGGCGACAATCGCCTAAAATCAATCATTTTGGCAATCAAATTGCCTAAATCACTCTTTTTGGCTAAAAGCCTTAAAATCAATCATTTTAGGCAACAATCGCCTAAAATCAATCATTTTGGAAATCAAATTGCCTAAATCAATCTTTTTGGCTAGAAGCCTTAAATCAGTCAATTTTTGGCAATAAAATTGCCCAATCAACATTTTGGCAACAAACGCCAAATCAAATCAATCAATTCTTTGGCAAAATGCCTAAACAAAATGCACGAAGCATACACACACTCATGCATTAAGCATGCCCATTCAAAGCCCTTCAAAGAAGGCCTATCGAACTACTTTGACTTTGATCTTCCATTCAAACGGAAGTACGTAGGCACGTTTGGGATTTAATCCTGAGCGGCAAGTCGAAATCATCAAAACACATTTCATTGGTCCAATTACATCATTTACCCTGCAAAGCATTCATTCATTGGTTAGTTAATCAGCATGACATAGTCTCGGGATCCACCTCGGGTTCGCAGACCATGCCTTTAACATTGGGATAATTAATCTAGTAACTAGGTTAATTAAAATTGGAGTCACTTAGGGTTTTTCCTAGTTTACCCTAAAATAATTAAACAAGGTGGCGACTCACACATCACGTGCATTTCTTCCTTAGTCACATGCATTCACATGCCATGATGTTTGGGGAGGGGTTCACAACTATGTCCAGCTAAACTTTTATACTAGGGATTTGATGTAACTTAATTCGATTCTAGTTTATAATATTAGATTTATTTTTCATTGTTCTTGTTATAACTTATTATTGTGCTTAAAGCTTCCAGGCAGAAAATTTCCCCTTGATTGAGTTATTTCAATAATCGCTATCGGGAGAAGGGTTACTGATATGAAAAAGATAATAATTTACTTGAGAATAATAACTTGACGCGGAAGCTATATGGTTTGACTCAAGGGGGGTTTTCATAAGTTAATGATTATTAGGTTATGAACTCACAAAACAACCACAAAACCCAAGGATCTGATTTAAGTTTGATTCCACTATTGGAAGATAGGAAATTATACTAGATTAGAATAGCTAACAATACATCGGGAGAGCTTGTTAGTAACTCTAGGGTTGTTTCTTCTACTTGAACAATTGAAATTGATTAATGAACTAATAGAATAAGCTGGATAGAATTAAGTGAAATCAAATTCCCTCGTAGTTTAATTCCCTGATTTCTTTTCACCTAAATTTTGTGCTTGATCTCTTTCTGTTTTTACTTTAAATTTTATTTTCCTTATAGCAATTCTCTCTTATTATCGTTTAAATAATAATAGGTTAACATAATTTTGGTAATTGATATACAATCCCTGTGGATACGATACTCTCTTACTCTATATTACTTGTTGCGATTTCGTACACTTGCGAAAATCACTGTCAACAGCGATCAGAAGGTCAAATGCTATTTTCTCAGTGGTTTCCTTGGACGGATCGATAAAGAAAAACCATGAATAAAAATCCCTAGCCCTTAAATAGGTTCATGCATACATGAAGAAGTTGCATATTTTATCTCTTTCTGAATGTTGCAGGTGATAAAATGGTCACCCCATCATTTTCAAAAATGTAAATCCTTTTTGTTTCTGTGGTTTTCCTTAGCTTTCGTTTTATTATCTTTTGTCCGTTTTGGAATAAAGAAGATGGGCATTTTTGCCCGCATTAACAAGGTGGACCACTCTTGCAAGTGGGTGGGATGCCTCCTTTTTGTTCCTGTGGTTTTGTTTTCTTTATGCAGGAATAAAGCAAAGTCAAAAAAAAAAAAAAAATTCAATTTAGAGTCGATGTGCGGCTCGTATACTTCAACAATTTCATCTACTCACCACACAGGGGGCAAAATCATCAAAATCATCAAATACCCTCAGATAAGTCTTCTTTCAACACCGCATCAGGAAGGGTATACCAAAAAATTTAGGGTTAGAAAAATTTAACAAAATTTTCAAGGTTTACTTAAAAGATAATATTTTTGGTTCCAGGATGAAATTCCAAACTGGGGGCAAAAATAAAATCTTTTGCCCTGATGCAAAATTTCAAATTTCAAAGTTTATGATTATTAATGCATGGAGGCATGTGATGCTCCAACATTTAACAAAGGCGAGATCTGTTTGTACACAGAAATTGCTCTTTTCTCTCTTGAAAATATTTTCAGGTCAACCAGTGATGGTTTCTCGAAGCCGTTTGATCCCACCAATCAGTGATGGTGTATTGTGAAGCTGTTTGGATTCTAATCCTGATTGGTGATGGTGTATTACGAAGGTGATCAGGACAAGGCAAGATCTGTTTGTACACAAAAATTGCTCTTTTTCAAATCTTCTAAAGCCGATTAAACTGAGCTGAGGAAATGAACAACAAAGCTGATTAAACCGAGCTTTGGACAAGGCCAAATCTATTTGTATACAGAAATTGCTCTTTGGACCCACAAAGCGAAATATGTTTGTATACAGAAATTGCTATTTGGTCCCACCAAGCGAGATCTGTTTGAACACAGAAATTGCTCTTTTTCAAATCTTCTAAAGCCGATTAAACTGAGCTGAGGAGGTGACCAACAAAGCCGATTAAACCATTGGATAAGGCAAAATCTATTTGTATACAGAAATTGCTCTTTGGACCCACAAAGCGAAATCTGTTTGTATACAGAAATTGTTATTTGGCCCCACTAAGTGAGATCTTTTTGTATACAGAAATTGCTCTTTGGACCCACAAAGCGAAATCTATTTGTATACAGAAATTGCTATTTGGTCCCACCAAGTGAGATCTATTTGTACACAGAAATTGCTCTTTTCAAATCCTCTAAAGCTGATTAAACTGAGCGGAGGAGGTGAACAACAAAACCGATTAAACCGAGCTTTGGACAAAGCGAGATCTGTTTGTATACAGAAATTACTCTTTGGACCCACAAACCGAGATCTGTTTGTATACAGAAATCGCTCTTTGGTCCCACTAAGCGAGATCTGTTTGTATACAGAAATTGCTCTTTAGACCTACCAAGGCGAGATCTGTTTGTATACAGAAATCGCCATTTTCAAAAGAATCTTAAACGTAGCCAGATGACTGCCGATGCTTAGAACGCTGATGTAGTCCTACTGGAGCCTTCAGGTCAATTCAAATCTTTCGAGCCAACCAAATTTCAAAGTTTATGGTTATTAATGTATGGGGGCATGTGATGCTCCAACATTTAACAAAGGCAAGATCTGTTTGTACACAGAAATTGCTCTTTTCTTTTTGAAAATATTTTCAGGTCAACCGGTGATGATTTCACGAAGCCGTTTGGTCCCACCAAGTAGTGATGATGAATTACAAAGCTGTTTGGATCCTTTTCTCGATTCGTGATGATGCATTACGAAGCGAATCGAGTCAATCCTTTTCCTATCAGTGTAAGGAGCATTCAACCGATGATTGCTTCAAGTTAAGGCACACCATTCAAGATTTGATAGATAGCGGAAAAATTACGAAACCTTCCGAGAAGAACAAGCCAAGCACAAAGAACAATCCACTACCCTAGTACCAGTACAATTATCCACCCCACAAGTCCCAGTCAAGTAGATTAGTTAATGCAATCGGAAGTGGCTTACCGGAAGAGCTTGTGTTGGCAGAGGCTGAATGGGAAGAAAGAATGTGTGCCATGCTGAATATATGGGATGATTGCAGCAGCGAGGAAGACGAAGAGAAAAGGCCCGTGAAAATAAAGATTGAGAAGAGCATTACTGTAAAGGTGGGCGAGGTACCAGAGAGTGAAGACGAGCAGATTCAGCTCGCAATCCAGAAAAGTTTAGCTGATCAGGAAGAGCAGTGGTATTATAGCAGCGAGGAGGATGTGAATGAAGTGGGCATCTAGAGCTTAACCCGAAGGGGGCGAGTGTATAATCCCTATAGCAGTGTTCAGGCTAAGGGAAAATAAGTTGCCACTGATGGCATGAGAAAGAAGACAACAGAAAAGGGTGAAGAACAGCCCAAAGAAAAGAAGAAAGAAGAGGAAGTGGGAAAAACGCAAAAGAAGACTACCGAAGTGGGTGAGAGCAGCCAAAATACAACACCTGGTGGTGTAACTGCAAATTCAGTGTTGAGCCAGTTGCAGAGGACAAAGGCTGATATTTCATTATGGGATTTGCTAATGGCCTCCAAGGAGCATAGGGAGTCTTTGTTGGAAGCCATGACATTTGTTAGAGTGCCTGCCCAGATCCAGAGCGTAGACATGATTAATGTGTTGCAGCGCAGAATTGGTGAGATCACCTTCTTAGACTTTGACCTACCTCCAGAAGGAAGAAGTCACTGCAAGCCTCTGTACATTCAGATTGCCGTTAACGGCCGTGAAACCCGCAATGTAATGGTGGACAACGGATCGGCTTTATGTGTGTGGCCATTGAAGATGCTATCCAAGTTCAAAATTGAGGAGTCAGAACTTGAACCGTCCAACATGGTGGTTAAAGCATATGATAATACCATGCGCAATGCAAAAGGAACTTTCAAAGCAAAGATCTCCACAGGGGCTATAGAGAGTTGGGTGGATGTGGTCGTTCTAGATATTCTGGCCAATTATGCTCTGTTGTTGGGAAGGCCATGGCTCCATCCTCTAGGTGCAATCCCGTCCACCTTGCACAGAAAAGTTAAGGTTCCATGTGGTACTGAAGTAGTGACCATTAATGCTCAAGAGGATTTGAATGTGGCAGCAGTAGAAGGTCTTGAGTTGACTATCCCTTTGTCTGGTTTCCAAGTGGCTATGATTGATGTGCCAATTAAGGAAAGTAAAAGTGCAGTAAACATAATGAGCCCTTTTTCTAGAAAAATGATGAAAAAGATGCAGTGGCAATATGGCAAAGGGTTAGGCCGGGAGTTACAAGGAAGGTTTGAACCGTTGTCATCAGCACATGGACAACAAGACCGACGTGGGCTGGGATATTCTGAAAGCAGAAAGAAGGAGAAATATGAGATCCAGTCTCTGGTTAGAGAGCCAAATCTGAATCAGATTTTCTTTGTCCCAGTGGCCTCAGGGGAATTTCAGAGTAGAGGAAAGACTTACCCTGGTCTGGAAATCTTCATGACAGACTTTGATAAACAGTTGATCAAGTCTCTTGAATCTACCTTCGAACAGTTGGTTGAAGGCACTCAGTTCATGGTGAGTATGGTTCAAACAAGCAGTGACACTGAATGGTCAAAGAAGATATCTGAGTTCGAAGATTTCCTGGGGATTGGGGATGAAGCTTCCAAGATGGTGCAAGAGCAGAAGGCTAAGGCAAGGATCCTCCAATCAGTACTAGCTGCTGAAGATGCTGAAGAAGCAGAGAAGAAGGTGATGAAGATGGCAGAGCATGGAGAGGCCAAAGTAGAAGCTACCCCGGAAGCAAAGGAAATTGCAGATGCTGATGAAGTAATCCAAGCAATAAAGGCTAGTTATGATGAATGTATTGAACAGGCTATTAATCCTGTCTTTTGTTTTCTGATTTTTGTTTTGAGAACAATTTGGATGGTTTCCCTTTATTATTCCAATCAATGGAAGTGAATTTTGACTATTTGTTTTCTTATTTTCCTGATTGTCACGTTCATGGCATTGATTATACCACGCGTATATTTGACATAAATGCATTACATCATTTTGCATTTAACTTAAGCACCACCGAAGATCCTAAAATAATCGAAATTGGATCGGACTTCAAACCTGAACTTAGATAGGATCTTCAAGAATGTCTTACGAGAAATCCAGAGGTATTTGCCTGGAGCTATGCAGACATACCAGGAATTGACAGATCAATCGCAGAGCACTTCATTCCTACTGATCCAAGTGTTAAGCCGGTGAAACAGAAGAGGAGACGGGTCAGACCAGAATGGCAGGATAAGATCAAAGCTGAGGTCCAGAAGCAGTTGGATGCAGGATTCTTAGAAGTAGTACACTATCTGGAATGGTTGGCTAATATAGTCCCTGTGCTGAAGAAAGACGGGAGGATAAGAGTTTGTGTTGATTACAGGGACTTAAACAAAGCCTCACCTAAGGATGACTTTCCACTTCCGTACATAGATGTTTTGATCGACAGTGCTGCCGGAATGGGATGTTATTCTATCATGGATGGATTCTCTGGATACAACCAGATACTAATGGCCTTAGTCGACAAGCATAAGACTACCTTCACCACGGATTTTGGGACTTTTTGCTATAGAGTGATGCCATTTGGGCTGAAGAATGCCGGGGCGACATATCAGGGAATGGCTACAACATTATTTCATGATATGATCCATAAAGGATTGGAAGTATATGTGGATGATATGGTGATCATGACAAGAACACAGGAAGAGCATGCAGAAATGCTATAAAAGTTCTTTGCACGGGTTAAGCAGTACAACCTAAGACTCAATCCCAATCATACGAGCTCGAGTCAATAAGTTGATTCAACATCATCAAAGTCGGGAATGAATCCCGTAAAGACATCAAGCCGGGAAGAAATCTCGTGAAGAAATCAAGTCAGAAATGAATTCTGCATCAACATCAAGTCTGGAAGGAATCCCGCAAAGACATCCATTTGGGAAGGAATCCCGCAAAGACATCAAGCCGGGAAGAAATCCCGCGAAGAAATCAAGTCAGAAATGAATTCTGTATTAATATCAAGTCGAGAAGGAATCCCGAAGAAATCAAATCGAAAATGAATTCCACAATCAGCATTAAGTCAGAATTGAATTTTGCCCCAACAGCAAGTCGAAAATAAATTCCGCACCAATATGGAAAGGAATTCCGCACTAACATCAAGCCGGAGATGAATTTCGCACCAGCCGAGCACGAAGTTCGCATCCCGAAAGGAACTACGAAAGACCTGATTCTCCCCATCCCCCGAAGAGTTCTTGGAGATACGTAGGTAGCCGCAAAGGCGCGGTCACAAACATAAGTTTGAATCATAAATAGCATTTTCTCTTTGCCAATATAAAAAATAAAAAAAAAAGAGAAGAAAAGAAAAATAAAAGCTGGAGTTGAAAACCCGAAAGGACGGCTTCAGGAAAGAATTGAGCCCGCTAGGCTGAAAACCCGAAAGGGCGGTCTAGGCAAAAGTTAGGGCAAAGAGCCTGCTAGAGTCGAAAACCCGAAAGGGCAGCTACTAGGCAAAAGTTAAGGCAAAAAAAAAAATCCCTTTCAAAGGTCTCCATGGGAGTATATAAATCATTTTTTCCAGGAATCACTGAGTTCCTTCGAGTCAAAATTTGCTACAAGAAAAATTTGAGTCTCTAAATCGAGTCTCCAATGAGTCTCTAAAATCAAGTCTCTATCACCAGTGGTCATTCCACAACGAGTCACAAAAATCGAGTCATTCCCAAAAGTTCGTTTTGAAAGCGTCACTCTTTAAGTCATTCCTCGAAAAAAAAAGAGAGAGAGGAAAATGTCAATTCAATCCCCGGGGTTTCCAAAACAACCCTAAAAATGTCAAACACAATCGTTGAGAGGTAATTCTTTAATACCTCGTCTCCATTCGGACTATCGTTTCTCCGATCCTTTCAGACGAGCGATGTCATCCACATTGTCCGTTTCCTCGAGTCATATAAGTGGCTTTGTTCTCTTTGATTCCTCAATCGATTGGACAAGTGCAACACCAATACTTTGAAGTATTCCTGTAACACCCACCGGCCAATCCCGAAGAACCAGACGGCGGATGCCACAATCGGTGCCGGAGCACCGTCTTATGTCACTTATTAAAGCTAGATCACAAATTAGAAGTGGTTAAATTTTCATAAGGAGGCAAGTAATTAACATTTTGTTTTGTTTTTTTTTTTTTTTTTTACAAAAATAATATTTGAGGAAATTCCTACGAAAATTTCGCAAGAGTTTCCCCTAAAAATTAACTTGCCACACAAAGAAAATATACACACTTCCAATTTTCTCCAAACCCCCAAAACTCCAATTCAACACAACATACTACAAGCACTTCTAAATATCCATCAACATACGCATAAAATTCAAAACACATTCTTTTCAAGGAATCTATAATCATCATACACCAAAAATATAGTAAGATGTTATTTCCTTAAATAATCATAACTCTTAATACATTATAAACTTATTATGTCCAACCTTCACAACACAATATTTATATACATGCCAAAAATCACCATTTACAAAATATCCTACCCAAAATGTGATATCTACTCTGATGCTCGTCCTCTGGTCTTGAAGAACACCCTCCGCTCCTAACCTGCGCGTGATAAAAATCAACGCGCTGAGTGAAAGACTCAGTGGTGCTAAATAACCAACAATTTAATTAACAATAATAGCCAAGGCAAAACTGAAATTACTCAACTATATAAATACTGAAATCGCATGCATTTAATTCAAATACAAAAATAAATACAAATATGTCTTCATTCTTTTATAGCAACAATAAAATTTTATTTTTCGTTAAGGCTCGTACTCATGCAGAATGAACATAAGCAGATTTGATCGTGGCCTATATTAGCGCCACCCCCATCACATACTCGTGGCCTATGAAAGCACCACCGTGGCCTATGAAAGCACCACCCCCATCACACAATCGTGGCCTATGAAAGCACCACCATGGCCTATGAAAGCACCACCGTGGCCTATGAAAGCACCACCCCATCACACAAATAAGCGCGTCCGCCTATTTAGAAGGGCTGATAACCCTAGCATATGATCATAGCTTCACAATAAGAAAATCCATCTCATCATACCACGTTTCAATCATGCATAGTAGAGCCCAAATCAAAATCATTCTTTCACAAAAGCAATAATTATAAATCAAAACCTCTTCATTTCTTAATACTCATTACTCAAAACATTATAGATATATATAAACTTAAGATAGTATAAAAGTACATAAATCAAGAACTTTTCAGCATTTTCATAATCTTTACCTTTGCTGGGTTTTTAACACATAATTTGAGTTATGGGTCTCCAAATTGAATGAAATCAGATTCATTAGAAAGATAAGACAAAATAATACAAATATTCAGAAGGGACCACACCCAGATCAAAGAGTAAGATAGCAAACAAAAGCTCAGAACACAGACCAACAGATCAGACCTGATTCAGCAGAACCAAGTCCAATGTTTCTTGAATTCCTACTTCACAAAACACTCAAATGAAACCAATCCAGAACGAGAGAAGTCTCAAGACACAGGGAAACAACTTTTATGAAGAACTCAGAACCTAATCTTGTCATTATAGTGGTCAAAATGGGCACTCAATTTAGTAATGCATGTGGCCCGACACAACAGAGTCAGTTTGGGTGTTTCAGCCATAAGTTGAGCTATGTATCTCCAATTTGGACAAAAGAGGATGGGTTGGAAAGATAAGAAGTAAATCTATAACCTTTATGAAGAACATAAGACATTATTTTGCCATTTGAGTGGTCAAAATGGGCAATCATTTCGGATAGACAGGTAAGACAGCATAACAGAACCAGTTTTGGTATTTCAATCATAAGTTGAGCTAAAAGTATTGGAATTAGACATAAGAATATGTTCTGGAAAGCTGAGAAATAGAGCTACAACTTTCATGAAGAAGTCAGAAACAAATGGGAAGTGTAAAGGGGTCAAAAATGAGTTCCAATCCCACGGCAGAACACATCTCACATTAAAATCAGCTATTTCAACCAAACATACAAAGTTCCCAAAATATATTCAAAACCCTAACCATGTAAAAACAACTTAAACAAGTGAAATTATGATTGCACTAACCTTATTAACAAGCTTGAATAAGCTTGGAAAGCCTTACTCCTTGGCTTTCTCTTTACCCTTTGAGGATGGTTCTCCAACCTCTTCAAAGCATGAAAAATCAACATTACAAGCAAAACTTGACAAAAGAAATAGTTGGAGCATGATTTAATGCATCAATAACATGTCTAAACCATGAATTCTACTTAACAATTCACAAAACTCAAAAACCACAACTTACTTGCTTCAATGGTAACTTCACTTCTCTTTGCTTTTAATCACCAAACTCAACTTCTACTTCTTAATTCTTAAGAATAAAGTACTAATCTATGGTTTAATTAGGTAGTTTGGTGGTAAATTTGGAGGTAAGAAAATGAAGAAATGAAAGAAAGAGGAAGAAGATGGAGATGGCGTGGATAAGGAGAAGAGAAGAAAGAAATAAGTGTTGTGGTGTTTACTTTAAGTGCCAAAGTCAAATTTGACTTCCAAATTTCATATCAATTGTGTGGCTAAGATCAAGTCCTAAGTAATCTCATCCAATGGCTCTAAATATTCCTCAAATACTCCTCTTCTACTTATTATTTAACTCCACCAATTAATTAAATTAACTCCACTAAAATAATTCCTCATTTATTTCTTAATAGACCACACTAGAAATATTATGCATGTAATACATAAACTCTCCAAAAATATTCATTAAATATTTTCTACCCACCTAAATCATGCAAACATGCTCCAAAAATAGTAAATAAAATATTAACTATGCATAGTAATTTTTCCGGACTAAAATAATACCAAGTCCCGGACCGATGGTACTATTCACAGACCGGTAAATCACTATTGCCGACACTAAAAGAAAAATCAGTCTGTTACAGTTCTCCCCCCCCCCCCTTAAAAGAAATTCGTCCTCGAATTTACCTGGTGTAAATAACTGAGGATGCTGTTGTCTCATAATATCTTCACTTTCCCATGTAGCTTCCTCGGTCTTATGGTTTCTCCAAAGGACCTTTACCAAAGGTATTCTCTTATTCCTTAGTTCCTTGATTTCCCTCGCAAGTATCCTCACTGGTTCTTCCTCATAGGTCAAATCTGGCTCTATGGTAACAGATTCAACTGGTATCACATGCGATGGGTCGGACCGATATCTCCTCAACATAGACACGTGGAAAACATTATGGATCCTATCCAGGTCTGGTGGTAAAGCTAGTCTATAGGCTAATGGACCCACACGCTCAATGATCTCATATGGACCAATGAACCTAGGACTAAGCTTACCCTTTCTTCCAAATCTCAATATTTTTTTCCATGGAGATACCTTAAGGAAAACCTTATCACCCACTGCATACTCTATATCCCTCCTCTTCAAGTCTGCATAGGACTTCTGACGATCTGAAGCTGCTTTCAATCTATCTCTGATAATTCTGACCTTATCCTCTGTGTCTCGAATCAAATCTGGACCTATAATCTTGCCCTCACTCAATTCGGACCAACATAGTGGAGTCCTACATCTCCTGCCATATAGTGCTTCAAAAGGGGCCATCTGAATACTCGATTGATAACTATTATTGTAGGCAAATTCTACAAGTCGAATGTACTTCTCCCAACTGCCCTCAAACTCAATAGCACAAGCTCTTAACATATCCTCCAAAATCTGAATAACCCGCTCTGACTGACCATCAGTCTGAGGATGAAAAGCTGTGCTGAAATTCAGCTTAGTACCCAGGGCCTCATGTAGCTTCTTCCAAAATCTAGAAGTAAATCTCGAATCTCTATCTGAAATGATGGAAGAAGGAACCCCATGTAATCTCACTATCTCATCTATATAAAGCTCTGCATACTGCTCCATGGTGAAGTCAGTCCTAACAGGAAGAAAGTGTGCCGACTTAGTTAGCCTGTCAACTATTACCCATACAGCATCTTTCTTTTTAGGAGTTAAAGGCAATCCAGTCACAAAATCCATAGTAACCTTATCCCATTTCCACTCTGGAATAGAAGTAGGGTGTAACAAACCAGAAGGAAACTGATGCTCTGCTTTCACTTGCTGGCACGTCAAGCACCTCGACACATAATCTGTGATATCCCTCTTCATCGCCGGCCACCAATAGTGTGATTTCAAATCATGATACATCTTATTACTGCCAGGATGCATAGCATAGGGACTACTATGCGCTTCCTTTAAGATACTCTTTCTCAACTCTGAAATTTTAGGCACACAAATTCGATCCCCAAAGTACAAGCAGTCCTCTCTAATCTCAAATCCCTTTTTCTTACCCTCTCTGACTAGACCTTTCCACAAGGCAATAGTCTCATCACCCTGCTGTGCATCTCTAATCTGCTGCAGTAGGCTAGGTTTCACCATAAGCTCTGCTATAAGAGCACCAACTCTAGTCACAGATAAGCGTGCATTCATAGCACGAAGAGCAACTAATGCCTTTCTACTGAGTGCATCTGCCACTACATTAGCTCTACCCGGGTGGTAATCAATAGTGAACTCATAGTCCTTAAGTAGCTCTAACCATCTGCGCTGCCTCAGGTTAAGCTCTCTCTGCGTAAGCAAATACTTAAGGCTCTTATGATCCGTATACAAGTGGCATTTCTCACCATACAAGTAATGTCTCCAAATCTTTAAGGCAAACACAATAGCTGCTAACTCCAAATCATGGGTAGGATAGTTCTTCTCATGTGGCTTCAGCTGTCGGGAAGCATAAGCAATCACCTTGCCCTCCTGCATAAGCACACAACCCAGACCATTATGCGAAGCATCACTATAAACATCATATGGTCTGCCTGGAGCTGGCTGTGTCAAAACTGGAGCCTCAGTAAGCATCGCCTTAAGCTTCTCAAAGCTACTCTGGCATCTATCAGTCCACTCAAAACGGACATCCTTACGAAGAAGTCTAGTCAAAGGGGCTGCGATAAGAGAAAACCCCTTGACAAACCTCCTGTAATATCCAGCCAAACCTAAGAAACTGCGAATCTCTGTGACATTAGTAGGTGGCTTCCAATCAAGCACTGCCTCAATCTTCTTCGGGTCCACCCGAATACCCTCTGCAGAAACAACATGCCCTAAGAAAGCAATCTCAGTCAACCAAAATTCACACTTACTGAGCTTGGCATACAACTATCGGTCTCTCAAAGTCTGCAGAACTGTTCGTAGGTAATGATCATGATCCTCTCTAGTCGGAGAGTACACCAAAATATCATCAATAAAAACCACCACGAACTGATCCAAATAAGGATGGAAGATCCGGTTCATCAGGTCAATAAACACTGCTGGGGCATTAGTCAACCCAAATGGCATCACTAAAAACTCATAGTGACCGTAGCGTGTCCTGAAAGCAGTCTTAGGTACATCTGATCCCTTCACCCTTAGCTGATGATAACCTGATCTCAGATCTATCTTCGAGAATACACTAGCTCCTCTCAACTGATCAAACAAATCATCTATCCGAGGCAATGGATACCGATTCTTCACAGTAGCTTTGTTAAGTTGTCTGTAATCAATACACAATCTAAGTGAGCCATCCTTCTTCTTTACGAACAATACTGGAGCACCCCATGGAGATACACTAGGACGAATAAAACCCTTATCAAGCAACTCCTGAATCTGTATCTTTAACTCTTTCAATTCAGCAGGCGCCATCCGATACGGAGCAATGGATATCGGTGCAGTACCAGGCATAACCTCAATACCAAACTCAACCTCTCTCTCAGGAGGTAAACCAGGCAACTCCTCTGGAAACACATCCGGAAAATCACATACTGTGGGTATATCATGGACACTAGGAGACTCTGACTCTGGAGCAAGTACACAGGCTAAGTAGGCCTCACAACCATGCTGTATCATTCTCCTAGCAGTACTGGCTGAAATAACATTAGAGAGGTAATCCATCCTCTCCCCCACAACTACAATCTCCTCTTCAGACGGAGTCTGAAGCATAATCCTCTTACGTCTACAATCAACAATGACCCCATGTCTAGACAACCAATCCATACCCAATATCACATCATACTCCTGAAAAGGCAACTCTATCAAATCACCCGGAAATACATACCCATGAATGACTACAGGGCAATCTCTATACACCCGATCAACTACTACACTCTGACCCAAAGGGCTAGTAACCTCAACGCTGTGCTCTAATGTCTCAGCATGCATACTACCTAGTCTACCCACATGTGTGCATATGTATGAATGCGTGGAGCCCGGATCAATCAAAGCAAGTACAAAAGTGTCAAAGATAGAGAAGGTACCTGCAATGACGTCCGCCGCATCCCGCTGCTTCCTGGTCCTGATGGCATAAGCTCTCACCTGTGCTCTAGCCTCTGGTCTCTCCACAGTCTCAGAAACTGGTCTCTCACTCCTAGTCCCATATCCCTCACTACGGCCTCTACCTCTGCCTCTCTGAACATAGGGAGCTGGCCTCCCAACCTGCTGAGCTGGACGAGTCACAGTCATAGGACAATCCCTAATTATATGCTCAGTGGATCCACATCTATAGCAAGCTCGCGTAGCTGCCCAACACACCCCAACATGCCTCCTGCCACACTGACTGCAAATCGGTAGACCTGGCCATGTAGCACCTCCACCACTAGCAACAGATGAAGCCGGAGGAGCTGGTCTCGTAAATATACCCCGACCAACTGTCTGGCCCGGTCCCCATCTGCGGTCCGCCTCTAAATCTCTTGCTACTAGACTGGACCCCTGAAGTCTGTCCAGACGTAGCACTCTGAAATCTCTTATACTGACTACTCTGTTGGATCCTCTGACCTCTGGCCTGTCTCTCATTCCGAATAAGCTCAAGCTCTGTAGCAGCCTTCACCAAACCAGCTAATGTAGTGTGGGGCTGGGATGTCAAGTGCATCCTATACTCATCCAGTAACCCCTTCCGAAACCGCTTACACCGATCTGCCTCAGTAGGGACCAACGTAGAAGCATACCGACTCAACCGCAGAAACTCCCGCTCATACTCGGAAACAGTCATCCGTCCCTGCCTAAGCTCAAGGAACTCTGCTATCCTCTGATCTGTGTATAACTCCCCTACATATTTCTCCCGAAAAGCAGAGAGAAAGAAATCCCAAGTAACATCCTCGGCTCTCGCTATCTTAACCATAGACTCCCACCATAGGTAAGCCTCTTCCTTTAGTAAGGAAACAGCACAAATCAATCTATCTGCAGGAGTACACTGCATCTGGTCCAAAACCCTCTCTGTAGCTTGGAGCCAAAATTCTGCTGCAGAAGGATCATCATCTCTCCGACCCATAAAATCCTCAACACAATACTTCCTCAGTCTCTCTACCGGGGTATGAACTGGAACAGGGGCTGGTGCGACTGGAGCCTGGGGAACAGCTCCCGCAGCCTGCCTCAATGCAGCTACCATCTGCTGTACCAAATCACCCTGATTAGGCCCCGCAATAGCCTGCCCTACAGCCGAGGCGCGCTCTGCATTAGAACCCAAAATGCCACCAGCAACACCACCGGCTGGCCTACCGCCCTCTAACATAGCACCCTCTGGAGGGGCATAACTGTCCACCTCCTCATCCGGCAGGCGCTGAGACATCACTAAATACCTACAAAGACCAGCGGATTCGCATCAGAGAGAAATTCCCAAAACAGACTAATGGCATGTATTTAACTTAAATCACTTATATCATTACTCCAAAGCGGATAAACTCTCATACCAAATCATATATCCTAGAATCGTCTAAACCTATGCTCTGATACCACAAAATGTAACACCCACCGGCCAATCCCGAAGAACCAGACGGCGGATGCCACAATCGGTGCCGGAGCACCGTCTTATGTCACTTATTAAAGCTAGATCACAAATTAGAAGTGGTTAAATTTTCATAAGGAGGCAAGTAATTAACATTTTGTTTTGTTTTTTTTTTTTTTTTACAAAAATAATATTTGAGGAAATTCCTACGAAAATTTCGCAAGAGTTTCCCCTAAAAATTAACTTGCCACACAAAGAAAATATACACACTTCCAATTTTCTCCAAACCCCCAAAACTCCAATTCAACACCACATACTACAAGCACTTCTAAATATCCATCAACATACGCATAAAATTCAAAACACATTCTTTTCAAGGAATCTATAATCATCATACACCAAAAATATAGTAAGATGTTATTTCCTTAAATAATCATAACTCTTAATACATTATAAACTTATTATGTCCAACCTTCACAACACAATATTTATATACATGCCAAAAATCACCTTTTGCAAAATATCCTACCCAAAATGTGATATCTACTCTGATGCTCGTCCTCTGGTCTTGAAGAACACCCTCCGCTCCTAACCTGCGCGTGATAAAAATCAACGCGCTGAGTGGAAGACTCAGTGGTGCTAAATAACCAACAATTTAATTAACAATAATAGCCAAGGCAAAACTTAAATTACTCAACTATATAAATACTGAAATCGCATGCATTTAATTCAAATACAAAAATAAATACAAATATGTCTTCATTCTTTTATAGCAACAATAAAATTTTATTTTTCGTTAAGGCTCGTACTCATGCAGAATGAACATAAGCAGATTTGATCGTGGCCTATATTAGCGCCACCCCCATCACATACTCGTGGCCTATGAAAGCACCACCCCCATCACACAATCGTGGCCTATGAAAGCACCACCGTGGCCTATGAAAGCACCACCCCATCACACAAATAAGCGCGTCCGCCTATTTAGAAGGGCTGATAACCCTAGCATATGATCATAGCTTCACAATAAGAAAATCCATCTCATCATACCACGTTTCAATCATGCATAGTAGAGCCCAAATCAAAATCATTCTTTCACAAAAGCAATAATTATAAATCAAAACCTCTTCATTTCTTAATACTCATTACTCAAAACATTATAGATATATATAAACTTAAGATAGTATAAAAGTACATAAATCAAGAACTTTTCAGCATTTTCATAATCTTTACCTTTGCTGGGTTTTTAACACATAATTTGAGTTATGGGTCTCCAAATTGAATGAAATCAGATTCATTAGAAAGATAAGACAAAATAATACAAATGTTCAGAAGGGACCACACCCAGATCAAAGAGTAAGATAGCAAACAAAAGCTCAGAACACAGACCAACAGATCAGACCTGATTCAGCAGAACCAAGTCCAATGTTTCTTGAATTCCTACTTCACAAAACACTCAAATGAAACCAATCCAGAACGAGAGAAGTCTCAAGACACAGGGAAACAACTTTTATGAAGAACTCAGAACCTAATCTTGTCATTATAGTGGTCAAAATGGGCACTCAATTTAGTAATGCATGTGGCCCGACACAACAGAGTCAGTTTGGGTGTTTCAGCCATAAGTTGAGCTATGTATCTCCAATTTGGACAAAAGAGGATGGGTTGGAAAGATAAGAAGTAAATCTATAACCTTTATGAAGAACATAAGACATTATTTTGCCATTTGAGTGGTCAAAATGGGCAATCATTTCGGATAGACAGGTAAGACAGCATAACAGAACCAGTTTTGGTATTTCAATCATAAGTTGAGCTAAAAGTATTGGAATTAGACATAAGAATATGTTCTGGAAAGCTGAGAAATAGAGCTACAACTTTCATGAAGAAGTCAGAAACAAATGGGAAGTGTAAAGGGGTCAAAAATGAGTTCCAATCCCACGGAAGAACACATCTCACATTAAAATCAGCTATTTCAACAAAACATACAAAGTTCCCAAAATATATTCAAAACCCTAACCATGTAAAAACAACTTAAACAAGTGAAATTATGATTGCACTAACCTTATTAACAAGCTTGAATAAGCTTGGAAAGCCTTACTCCTTGGCTTTCTCTTTACCCTTTGAGGATGGTTCTCCAACCTCTTCAAAGCATGAAAAATCAACATTACAAGCAAAACTTGACAAAAGAAATAGTTGGAGCATGATTTAATGCATCAATAACATGTCTAAACCATGAATTCTACTTAACAATTCACAAAACTCAAAAACCACAACTTACTTGCTTCAATGGTAACTTCACTTCTCTTTGCTTTTAATCACCAAACTCAACTTCTACTTCTTAATTCTTAAGAATAAAGTACTAATCTATGGTTTAATTAGGTAGTTTGGTGGTAAATTTGGAGGTAAGAAAATGAAGAAATGAAAGAAAGAGGAAGAAGATGGAGATGGCGTGGATAAGGAGAAGAGAAGAAAGAAATAAGTGTTGTGGTGTTTACTTTAAGTGCCAAAGTCAAATTTGACTTCCAAATTTCATATCAATTGTGTGGCTAAGATCAAGTCCTAAGTAATCTCATCCAATGGCTCTAAATATTCCTCAAATACTCCTCTTCTACTTATTATTTAACTCCACCAATTAATTAAATTAACTCCACTAAAATAATTCCTCATTTATTTCTTAATAGACCACACTAGAAATATTATGCATGTAATACATAAACTCTCCAAAAATATTCATTAAATATTTTCTACCCACCTAAATCATGCAAACATGCTCCAAAAATAGTAAATAAAATATTAACTATGCATAGTAATTTTTCCGGACTAAAATAATACCAAGTCCCGGACCGATGGTACTATTCACAGACCGGTAAATCACTATTGCCGACACTAAAAGAAAAATCAGTCTGTTACAATTCCAGGGTCAGCACCATTCTGGGGGCAAAAAGTGATAAGAACCTTCACCATTCTCCCATCACAGAAGTAATCACGGAACTTTTAGTCTTTCATTAAGAAGAAATTCTATTTCAGCTAATAAGGGCATCAATTCTCTCAAGCAGGGGGCAAAATCCTCCAAGTCGGATTCAGGGGCAAGTGTTATAAAAAAAAAAAAACATACACAACCTAGGGTGAAACCCAACCATCGTCAATCTCTTTTACACAAACCCAGGGTAGAACTCGGTTAATGGTTAACCTTTTTTTACATAAAACCTAGGGTAAAACCCTAACCAATAACCAACCATTTTTCACCCAAAACCAAGCCATTTGATCATTTCGACTTTAAGTGGACCCTTGGTTCTCAAAGAAAAAAACAAAAAATAAAATAAATCTCTTTTCAAGCCCTCATTAAGAGGCAAAACATCTTTTCAAGTCCTCTAAGAGGCAAAATCTCTTTTCAAGCCCTCATTAAGAGGCAAAACATCTTTTCAAGTCCTTTGAGAGGCGAAATCTCTTTTCAAGCCCTCATTAAGAGGCAAAACATCTTTTTAAGTCCTCTAAGAGGCAACATTTCTTTTCAAGCCCTCATTAAGAGGCAAAACATCTTTTCAAGCCCTCATTAAGAGGCAAAACATCTTTTCAAGTCCTCTAAGAGGCAAAATCTCTTTTCAAGCCCTCATTAAGAGGCAAAACATCTTTTCAAGTCCTCTAAGAGGCAAAATCTCTTTTCAAGCCCTCATTAAGGGGAAAACATCTTTTTCAAGTCCTCTAAGAGGCAAAATTTCTTTTTAAGTCCTCAAAGAGGCAAAAACATCTTTAAGTTGCAAACATAAATCCATGCATTTGATCATTTCATTTCAAAGAAAAAAACCAACGGCGGGGTTTCCTCCTCTACCCATCCTCAAAATTTGCTCCTTCAGACAGCCACTGGCTCTCATAAATCATTTTTATGATAGCCAATGGGGGGCAACTGTGAATACTCAAATTTTGAGGCTCAAAAAACCAGTTTTCCCGGACTGCAAACAGTCCGGCCGGACTAGAGGTCATTTTGGAAATTTACCGGAAGTATGCCAATATGGTACTTGAAACGTCCAAAAAATTGCGAGGATCGCAGAACTGGTCCCGGAATATTTTTTGGAGGTCCGAAGCTCCCGTAAAAGCCTCCGGAACGAGAAATCCGCAAATTCGCTGGCTCCGGTGGCTCGGGCCGCCTGCCCCGGCGGCTCCGGCCGCCGGCCCCGGCGGACTAGGCCGCCGGAACAGTCCAATTTTTGCCTATAAATATTGCCCCCGGCACTCAGTTTTACTCACTCAGTCTGTGTTGACGGACGCTCCTTCTCCCCTACGCTCCTTGCGATTCTTTACTGCTTTTCTGCATTTTAATTTAGCTTTATTGGTTTCTTGCTTTGTTAATTGATCACTAAATTTGAATTAATTAATATTCCCTTAACGAGGAGCTTAACCTGGAGTTAAGAAGTGGCCGTCGTTTAAATCAGGTACATAAACTAAACTCTGCCTATTTAATTTTAGCACTTCATGCATGCTTCTCTTCTACTCCAAATTCTACAACTGCATAAATGCATTCATGTCATCATTAGGCAAATAAACTGCCTCAATTAAAAGATTTTAGGCTAAAATGGCCGGTTAATTAATAATCATGGTGTTAAAGCCTAAATCCGACAATATTGGCTAAAAGTACGTAGTTAATTAATGACTATGGTATAATCGTCTTTATTTCGAACAGTTCAGCTTAAGCCCAATTAATCAATAATTGTGGCTAAATAGCCTTAATTAAACGCGTTTTTTCTTGGCAATAAATTGCCTACATTGCAATTCAATTGATCTCTTTTGGCAAACAAATTGCCTATAAGTAGATTAACCATTTTTTAGCGACAAATCGCTTAGATCGAAATTTTGGCTAAAAGCCTTCAATTAATCACTCTTGGCAAATAAATTGCCTTAAATCAATCAATTTTGGCGACAATCCCCCAATCATCAATTTTTGGCAACAAATTGCCTAAATCAACTCATTTTGGCTAAAAGCCTTCAAATAATCAATTTTGGCGACAATCGCCTAAATCACATCAATTTTTGGCAACAATTGCCTAAATCAAACTCTTTGGCTAAAAGCCTTAAATCAACACTTTTGGCAACAAATGCCTAAATCAAATCAATCAATTTTTGGCAAAATGCCTAAACAAAATGCACGAATCATACACACACTCATGCATAAAGCATACCCATTCAAAGCCCTTTTAAAAAAAGGCCTATCGAACTACGTTGACTTTGATCTTCCATTCAAATGGAAGTACGTAGGCACGTTTGGGATTTAACCCCGAGCGGCAAGTCGAAATCACATAAACATTTTCATTGGTCCAATTACATCCTTGCAAAGCATTCATTCATAGGTTAGTTCATCAGTATGACATAGTCTCGGGATCCACCTCGGGTTCGTAGACCATGCCTTAACATTGGGATAATTAGCCTAGACTTAGGTTAATTAAAATTGGAGTCACTTAGGGTTTTTCCTAGTTTACCCTAAAATAATCAAACAAGGTGGCGACTCATACATTCACGTGCATTTCTGCCCTTAGTCACATGCATTCGTATGCCTGATATTTGGGGTAGGGGTTCACAGCAGCAACGACCCGAGCGCGCATAGGAGGGTCCAGCAAATCCCAGAAAGCAGAAGATTCAGTGGAAGATCCGCCAGCGCTGGCCTTGCCCAGATCAACCTGTGTAAGAAAAATTTCAATTTAAATAAGAAATTTAACTAACAATTATCTATTTTTGTTTCATGGCAGGAAAAATAAAATTCAAGCCTCGGGACAAATTGTAGCTGCGTCACGCATCTACACAGCTGCGTTACGCAGCTTGCCCAAGTTGCGCACCCTGAAGAACAGCTGTGTCTCGCACCTCAGCAGTCGCGTCACGCACTCCAACAGTTGCGCCGCGCAACTGTTCAAAGTATTGAGTCCTAAGAACAGATGCGCCACGCATCTCAACAGCTGCGCCACGCATCTCAACAGCTGCGCCACGCAACTGTCCAAGGCCTTGCCTCGCTGATGAACAGTCATGCCACGGAACTGTTCTTCCACAGAACAGTTGCGTGATGCAACTGTCGAAGGTACGCAGAATCTAACTTATGTTCAATTTCTATGTCTATTGTGTTATTTCTATGCATTTTCAGGGCAAAATTACGTCGCATGGAAGGTAAAAACAACTCGCAATCAACAAATCAAGCATTTAATGCATACAAGGGCAATTTTTCCTAAATTCAGAAAGGCTAGGGTTCCATGGCGCTTGGAACAGTTGCGTCACGCAACTGTTCATTTAGAACAGCTCCGTCACCCAACTGTTCACGCAGGAACAGTTGCGTCACGCAACTCCTTCCTATGTGGCGCGACTGTCGACGCACATACAGACAACAATTTTCACAAAATCATCAACAACACACAATTGAAAGCAAGAAATTCGAAAAAATTACTTACCTCAGTCTGGAAACCGCGCATAGCGCTAGTCTCGTAGCGGGCCGGGAACTCGGTGCCCGGCAACGGAAGAAGCTGCGGTGGTCGCATCCCGAAAGTCAGCAGATTACGGCTGACCGGCACCGGCTCGCTCTCGAAGGTCGGGATATTCGGGATCGCCCCCAACGTGTTCATCTCCAGTGTGTAGGCAGAGAAAGGAATCTCGGGGAGTTGAGACATTGTCTTTGGTTGAAAGTTCAGAGAATTCTCAGATAGCTTAGGATTTCAGATAAGTGAAAATGAAATCATTAGAAGAAACTTACTTATAGTAAGCATTGGGCCCAAGCCCATCTCTCCAAGCCCAAAAGAGGGAGGGGCCCATTAACCTTCTCAAGCCCACAAGGCCCGCAGACCCATTTAAAGCCTCTAATGACCCGTTCAAGCAATTTGACGTCGGTATGCGGTTCATACACTTCAGTAATTTTGTCTACTCACCGCACAGGGGGCAGGAGCATCAAATTGCCCAGATTATCCTCAGGTAAATTCTCTTTTAAACACTGCATCAGGAAGGGTAAACCTGAAAATTCAGGCCCAAAATTTTTCTGGCCTAAAATTTTTGCTAAATTTTTTCAAAACTATTAAACTAAATTTTGACAATAAACATTGAAAGATATGCCTAAAAAGCTGATATTTTTTGTCCTAGGTCAGAATTCCGGATTGGGGGCAAAAATATAATCTTTTGCCCTGATGCAAAAATTTAAAATTTATAATTAATGCATGGGGGCATGTGATGTCCCGATATTTTTCTAACAAAAGGCAAGGTCTGTTTGTACACAAATATTGCTCTTTTTCTCTTGAACAATTTTTCAGGCCAACCGGTGATGGTTTTTCGAAGCCGATAGGTCCCACTGAGCAGTGATGGTGTATTACGAAGCTGTTCAGATCATTTTTCTCGATTAGTGATGGTGCATTGTGTTTTTCCCCGCGGATGAAAAATCATATAAAGAGATAATAATATGATGTGGTTTTTATTTATTATTATTTTTGGAAAAGCGGTGATAAAAACCCTTTTTGGATATGCGATGCCGATAAATCGGTCTTATAAATCATTTTTAGTCGCCACCCATTTTTTCGGCAATGGGACCGTTTCCATTTTTTATTTTGTGAAAATGACTCCATTTTAATGCATTTTATTCAAGGCCTTTTATTCAGAAAAACTGGTCAGACGAACCAATGAGGTTCTAGGTAAGGGAATTGGGTACGTCGGCCTGTTGGAAGCCGACGCCCGGAAAACCGGACTCTTTTAACCTACGATTTCTAATTTAATTTTATTTTAGAAAAGCCAAATTATTTAAACCCAACCCGAATAAATCGAACCGAATTCCTATGTGGAAAATTAATTAACCGTCCCAATTAGATTCATTCATTGCATTCATCACAAATAAATCATATCATCCATCATCCATCCGTAATACATATCAAATAAAGTAAAAGACCCGCTCTTGCCTTATGGTTAAAGGCGGGCCACAAACCAAGCATAGTAATGTAATTAATAATAAACGATAGGAAATAAAATCTTGAAAATCTCATAATCATCAATAATTAATTGACTTTGCTTGATTAAAACTCAATTTGCCCACTATTGATAATTTCCCGGATTATATTTAAAGGAAGGTTAATTTACTGAAATGAAACTGCACTAAAAATAATGAAAATGTGCTAGTACTGGAAGATAGTCGCGTCACGCGGGTGTTCTACGAAGAACAGTCGCGTAACGCACCCCTTATCTTTTATTCTTAGAATTGTAATGGTTGCGTCACGCAGCTGTTCTATGAAGAACAGTCGCGTGACGGAACTCTGGTTATGATCTGGAAACTAGAATAGTCGCGTCACACAGGTGTTCTATGAAGAACAGCTGCGTGACGTAACTATTAGCTACGTGACAGCACTGTTCGTGACATTATTAAAATCCTTAGGTATATGGATTTTTTATTTAAAACAAAATATTAGATACGGATATAGAAACAAAATGAAAATGAGTACGCGAACAGCTGCGTCACGCAGGTGGTCTAGTCCAGGTCAGGGGCTTTTTGGACATGAACAGTCGCGTCACGCAGGTAGTAGCTGCGTGACGCGGCTGCTCTGGTCCGCAACTACCTTTCAAACTGGTCCTTTTTACGTTTCTTTTTTGTCCAAAGTAATTATAACGGACCCAGAAAGACTCAACAATAGGCAAACTTACGTTTTGTCAAAGGCAAACCAATTAATCAACGCAAAAATGAGATTTTTAAGATGTAAAATGCTAAAAATAAATGAAAATAAAAAGAATGAAGTTAGAACCGTTACCTAGCCCTCAGATTTGAGGATTGTATGTACTGAAATTGACTCAGAGGTGTTGTTTCACAATTCCAGAGGCGCAATCACCAAGTTCTTTCACAAAAATGAAATTGTTTTCCTCTCTTTTCCTCTTTTTTTTTATCTTTTTGTTATATCTTTCTTTGATTTTAAATCTAAATATCTATGACTTGATCTACCTCAAGTTCACTCATTGGAGTTCTTGAGAAAGAGCTTTAGTCATTTTTTTTTAGATGTCTCAACTTACAAAGTCGTGTTTCTTAGAGGAAAATGAGAGCAAAATGTCACAAGTGTCAAAAGTCCCGTTTTTGCTGTAAAATGTTGTATTTATATGGCTAGGGCAACAGAGCAGTCGCGTCACATGGGTAGAAGCTGCGTGACGCACCCGTCTACCTGCGTAACGCGACTTACTTTTCGTACAGTTGCCGCGTATCCATACAAACAGTGCAGGCCGTTGCACGGGCGCGCGCCAGAGGTGTCAGTCCTGTTAGAGCTGTGTGACGCAGCTGAGAGTGCCGTCACGCAGGTACTAGCTGCGTGACCCAGCCCTAACACGGGTCAGGCTCCTTTGGGCGGTTTGATTCAATTTTTGGTTCAAAACACTTCCGGTTTATTGTGAAACCTTATCCTTTGTCCTCATATCATCATCGGGTCAGGTGGAGGCATAAAATCACGCGTCAACAGTTTGCCCCCCCATTTTATCATTAATTGTATAAACGATTAATGTTAAAGTGGTCCATTGACGCGCCTTCTATCAGGCAATCCTCTCGAAGCTCGGTTTGATCGGCTTGGAAAGATGCTGAATCAATCAACTGGTCACCTCGTAAGCTCGGTTTGATTGGCTTCGTCGGTTTCCATCCAACATGTGAATGACTTCAAAGCTCGGTTTGATCGGCTTGGAAGACACCTTCGGGGTTCGGTTTGATCGGCCTGAAGGGTTTTGAAGATTTGGTCACCTTCTCAGCTCGGTTTGATCGGCTTAGTCGGTTTCCACAGAATCTGAAGAGACATCTTCGAAGCTCAGTTTGATCGGCTTGAAAATGTTGATTTGGTAACAAAGTCTTCGAAGCTCGGTTTGATCGGCTTGAAGGGCTTTGATTTGGCCACCTACTCAGCTCGGTTTGATCGGCTTTGTCGGTTCTAGTCGGTATAGAAAAGGCATCCTAGAGGCTCGGTTTGATCGGCCCGAAAGATGTGGATTTTACCCTGGTCAACTTCGCAACTCAACATCATTGACTGCGGAAGAAATTTTAAACAGCTTCGCAATACATCATCACTGTTTTGAAATTGTTCTGACTAGCTTCGCAATACACCATCACTAATCAGTTGGACCTAGCGGCTTCGAAAAACCATCACCGGTTGGTCTGAAAAATTGTTCAAAAGAAGAAGAGCAATATCCGTGTGCAAACGAACCTTGCCTTCTGTTAGAAACATATTGGAACATCACAATGTCCCATGCAGAAATTTTGGCATAAATGATTTAACAGAGGATTTGTTATCTGCATTTTCAAATACACCTTTTATGATATAGTGGTCGAAAGAAAACTTACCTAAGGGTAATTTAGCAATTTGGTGTTTCTGCCCCCTGTACGGTGAGTAGATAAAAATCGCTGAAGTGTACGTGCCGCGCTTCGACGTTAAATTGCCGAAGCGGACCATTGCGGGCCGTTGAAATGGGCCGTGTGGACCTGCTGGTCTCGGAAAGAGGTGACGGGCCGCACGGGCTTATTGGGCGTTGAAAGAAGGTGATGGGCCCATCGGTCCTTTTAGGTTCGGAAGAATGGGCTTGGGCCCTTTGCTTGAAGAAATGGGCTTGGGCCCAGATATTTACTATAAGTAATTTTCTTCATAACCGATTCAATTTCACTTATTCACAAACCCTAAGCAATTGAAAATTCTCTGAACTTTCAACTGAAAAAGATGTCTCAGCTTCCTGAAATCCCTGCTTCCACCTACACTCTAGAGATGGAGACTTTTGGGGCCCTACCCGATATCCCGACGTTCGATGGCGAGCCGGTGTCGGTGAGCCGGAATCTGCTGACCCCCGGGACGCGGCCGTTGCAGCTTCTTCCGTTGCCGGGTACGGAGTTTCCAGTCCGGTACGAGACGAGTCAGATGCGCGGCTTTCGATCTGAGGTAAGTAAAAATTTCCTTAATTTTGTTGTTTTTACTGCTTTAGATCTATAGTTGTAGTAGATAAACCGCTTTCTTTGTGTTTGCGCCTGCGTCAACAGTCGCATCACGCAGGTAGTAGTTGCGTGGCGTGGCTGTTCTTGAATGAACAGTTGCGTGACGCATCTGTTCTTGTGTGAACAGTTGCGTGACGCAACTGTTCGAGGCGCTAGAAACCCTAGTTTGCCTTGAATCTTAGAATTGACCCCTTTTAACTGTGTTAGGCCTTAATTTGATGATACCTTCTTGTTAGTACTCGTAGGCGACTTGATTTTGCCCTGAAAATTGCATGAAAACAACACAAACATAGTGAAATTAGATTGAAATTGAAACAGTGCGTACCTTCGACAGTTGCGTCACGCGGCTGTTCTTCGGAAGAACAGTTGCGCGATGCGACTGTTCGTCAATCGAATAGGAATCTTGAACAGTTGCGTGACGCTGCTAGCGAGATGCATGGCGCGACTTCGCGGCTGCTTGGCACATCTGTTCTTAGGGCAACATATCTCAAACAGTTGCGTGGCGCAGCTGTGGAGTAGCGTGGCGCGAGTGCAGAGATGCGCTACGCGGCTGTGCTTCTAGGTGCGCAACTTGGGCAGGGTTGCGTGATGCAACTGTGTAGGCGCGTGACGCGGCTTTGTGGTTGCGTGACGCAGCTATGGTTCAAACCGAACTTTGGTTTTTATTTTTCCTGCAATAAAAGAAAATGAACAGTTGTTAGTTTTATATTTAATGAAATTGAAATTTTCTTACAGGTGAATCTGGGCAAGGCCCGCTCGGGCGAATCAGCCACTGATGCTTCTGCCTTCTGGGACTTATTGGACCCTCCTATGCGAGCCCGGGTAGTCGCTGCAGGCTTCGGGGATTACACTGCCGGATTGCGCCGCACACAGCCTCGTTTCCCACCCGCCATGCGATATGCATTGATGGAGTGGTGGAACGACTGCACGCACACTTTCGTGTTCGGGTTTGGAGAGATGACCCTCACACCTGTGGATTATGCTGCCATCACCGGCCTTCGCTTCACTGGCCCGGTTCCTCCACTAGACGCTCGGTATCAGACGGTTGCTATCGGAGCTCAGCTAGTCCATTCCCTACTCGGCGTTACGACATAGACCCGATACACTGTGCAGGGGTGCATGTCATATGAGATGGTCTTCAGGTTCTGGGCCGAGAGGATCAGGACCCGCTTGGAGGCTTGGAGGGAGTTGCCGGAGGAGGTCCGACCTGCTGCTCCTGCTTACACTCGGGAGGAGAGGGACCAGGCTGCTCGGTCCTTCCTATTCTACATTATTTCATCTCAGCTGCTATGCACCTCCCAGAATAAGGGAGATCCGGCGGTGTTGGCATGTCTGCGAGACTTGAGCCAGGTCGGGTCTTTCGACTGGGCCACACTTGGTTTGGCGCATCTCTATCACGGTCTGGATGTCTGGACCCGTGGTAGCGATGAGTCGAACTGGCTATTCATCCGGCCTTTGGAGGTGACACACTTTCACTCTTAACTTTTTTCTCTTCTTTTTTTTTTTTTTTGTGATCCGCCATTCTCAACTGTTCAACTAACTGATGTTATTTTCTGTCTCTGTTACAGGTGTGGTCCTACGAGTACTGCATCTACCCCGGAGGTCCGAGTGGCGACTCTCCTGTCGAGTCCAGGAGGATTCCTCGTTATCTGGCCCACTGCCATCACACTTACGCCAGAGGCGAGGATCCCGAGTACTGGCGGAGCTTCCTTAACGACCGGGAGCTGTCCGATGTAAGTACACACAGATACTCCGAACTTTTAGCTTATCTTCTTTTTCGCTTCTCTTATTTTAGTGCACAACAAATACTAATTTCTTATTTTTAGCTGTCCTTGTCTCCATGGGACTGTGAGGCTTGGAGGACCTATCCGGGCCGGGAGGTGGCTGAGTTGCATACCCGGTCGAGGCTGCTGATGCGAGGATACTGGGCTGACCGGTACTTCCTAGGAGAGAGAGTCTTCGACACTCCGATCGCTCCAGTACAGCGGAGAGTGCCTCATGCCCCTCCTCGGCATATGTGTCTGCTGGAGGGCTTGACTCGGGAGGACCTGGAGGTAGAGTATAGAGGCTTCTCGGCGAACGATTTCCTGTCCGCCGGCGACTTTCCTTCTTACTTTGCCTCTCGGATGCAGGCGCGGCTTCCCGAGGTTCTCGAGTACACCCAGGTAACTCATCTGATCTTCTGTTTGTTTACTGTTATTACTATTCTCGCTGTTTCAAACCACTGACGACATTACTCTCTGTAACTTAATGTAGGAGCCAAAGACGCACAAGACTGCAGCTCACTACCGCGCTGAGGCAGCAGCTGAGGCTAGTGGCGCGGCGGCTCCGGCCGGACCAGCTGGTGTAGTACTGGGCGATGTCCCGTTTTCGCCGGGTATGGAGGTGGTGTTGGATCCTGGCCTTGGCTTGGGATCTGGCATCATTATTCCTGCTGATCTTCGGCAGGCTCCTCCTCCGGTGCAGCTGGACCCTGAGCACACTACACATGTAAGTTATAAACGAAATTTACAAAGTTAAGAGCACTTTACCTGAATATCCTTTTAATGGATTTTTATTGTTTGCAGGTGCTGGCCTAGAGGTATCAGGAGATATGCCAGCGATTTGGGTTTGCCAGATCCTACATCGGTCGGCTCTACTCTGATGTACATGAGCGGGTGAGTACAGTCTTCTTGTGTCTCATCCCTCTTCCTTATTATTTGTTTACCTTTCCTTACAAATTTTGGTTGTTTTACAGGAGCTGGAGAACGGGAGGCTGCGGAGGCATCAGTCCCGTCAGTCTAGTGCCGTGAGCCGACTTCAGGTAGAGGTGGAGCGGCTTCGGACGAGATTAGAGGTCGAGGGCATCCCGTTCGACTCTTCTGATGAGGATGAGGATGGCTCTTCTTCGGATGGTGCACCACCATCTCCACCCCCTCCGACTGTTACTGGTCCTAGCCATAGGCGGCGGTAGTCTTGCTGCACGTCTCCTCCATTTTTGAACATTTTTTGAACATTTTGAACATTTAGCGGTGTTTTACTATTTATTTATTTTTGAATAGTTGTACAGTTATATCATTATTATTATCATCCTATGATTTTTTTTTTTTTTGATATTATTTATATTTTCACAACTTTTATTTTATTACTTTATCACAAGTGTTTATGTTTTATAACTGTGAAGTCTTTTTCCTGCAAAAACAAAACACGAACACAACACCAAACACAAAATAGCGATGTCCCATTTGTTCATAAAAATGGTTCACCTTATTAGCAGTCAGTGAATCGATTTATTGTAAATGAATAAACGAAATGAAATGAATAAAAGAATAAAAATAAAAATAAAAATAAAATAATGAACTTAATACGGAATATGACCAAAAATCGATTTCCAAAAAGGAAGGGTACCGTAGTACCTACCTGATAGGGCGGTCCACTCAGTGAATGCGGACGTAATGGCTCAATCATCCTTTCTCGATTAATGCGATCATAAAGACTCTACTTCCTTATTGTACAGGCCGTCCTTCTTATTGATGCGAGTTTAAATGTTTACCAACCCGAGCGGTCCGTACTTAACTGTTCTTCCAACTACCTCTGACAGTGGTTATTATGTCGGACATTGACAATGGTTCATTCATTGGTCGCTTTATCCTTCTATAAATGGGGTTTCTTCCCACCTTTCTTTCACATCCAGGATTCAAAGCGAACACGTTTCTTGAATAACCTTATTCATGGCTTTCCGACACCAAGTCTCAACTTTCGTCCAATCCATTCCTGAGGACCTATGGGGAGTTTCTCCTATGAACCAACTCACCTGGTTGAAATACTTTAAAGATTTGAAGCCTGATTATGGTTTCCTTTCTTGGCTCGTTGCTCATTTTAATCCTAGCACCATGGTTTTTCGGTTTGAAGACTCTGAAGTAACTCCGACTTATGAGGAAATGTGTGCTGTAATGGACCATCATCCTGAACAAGGTGAAACTCCGGCCTTGCCCCCAGGTCCTAGGTATGATCTAACTGAAATTATGGCCTTGTGCCCAGTTTACCTTCCTGATGGCATAAACGTGGATCAAGATCTTCCTTTGGAACCTTTCTTGAACAGGGTTTTGTCTGCTGATCTAGATCTTCCTTGGATCCGATCTTGCTGCTTCTTGCTATTGAATGTGTATGCCATGAAGAATCGTCAACCCGGAATTGGAGATTTCCGACTTCTGACCGTTGTTCGTGACATGCAATTGTACCATCGTACTGTCTTCATGATGATCATGGGAGAAACGATGTGTTGGGTCAGGATATTGCCCTTCACATCACTGACTTCAATGTTCATCATCGTGGTTGTCCATTGCTACTGCAAGCCTGGGCTCTGGACAAATTAAGCCTGATTCCTCCGATTCCGGCTCGCTTGATTCCAACTTATGGACCTGCCGTTTTTCAATCTCGGTCTCGGAGACGCTTCGATTTTGGTGGTAACCCTACTATTCGGTGGACTTGTCCTTGGTGGAGGGTTAGACTGGTCACGACTGGAAGTATGAATCTCAACTATGTGTTGTATGCTAGTCTAGACCGTTCCATGGCCTATTTCCTAGATAGGATCAGTCGTTAGTATGGGATGATACAGCGTGTTCCCCGAGCCCACAACTTTGAAAGTGGTCTCATAACACCCCATCTGTTGACTAATTTGGCCGATCGTTGGCAAAATCGAAACACCATGTATTTAGATGAAGGAACAATGCAAAATTCTGTGACACCTGCATATGCGAACTGGTTCTTTACCCCACAATGATGTCACGTTCTGTGGAGGTTGACCTTTGCTGGTAGGCCACATCGGAATAAACTGTCGTTTGTTGCTTTTCTTTTGTACTCAAGCCATGAGCTTTTATCTAAATGTATCTGCTTTCCTTTTTAATCAATGATCTTGATGATTCTGTCTTTGTTAATTCCTGCACATATGAACAACGAGAGACAACAAAACTTTTCTTTCGAAATTATTTGTTAGTTATTTGGGCCTCCTGCCCTTGGGTCAATAAATAAAAACTCATAAAGTAAAAATTATTCTATAAAAACAAAAGCTTATGCTTGAAAACAACAAAGAATGGAGTAACTGTTTTATTATCTGCACAAATCAAATAAAAATAACAAATGTGACTCCTTTTATGTATGCATGAACTTATGGAAATGTCAAAGTTTATTCATGGTTTTATTGATCCTTCCAGGAAAATCACTAAGAAAATGGCTTTCGTTCCTCTGATCCACGTTCTACAAGAATTCCTTATTTAGGCAGAGGCCAGCAGCCGAGACATTTCACACCGAATGAGTCGATCTTTGTTTAAATAATCAGAGAGGAAGGTTTTGCATTCTTCGACCACAAACCCCAAAACAAGAAACCAAATTTTGAAATTCAAATCTTTTATTAATCTTACTTCTTTTCAACATTATACAGAAGTAAAGAAAGTTTATTCTAGTTCAATGGTCATTCGCTCTAACTACTTGATTTCCTATTCTCCTTTGAGTCAAGTTGATGGCATTGAGCAACAATCACTAATCTGTCACGAACGCATGGCATGAATTCTGCATTTAAGCTAAGCACCACGCGTTAATCCCAAGATTTTATTTTATTGTCATTATTTTGCATTTTTTTTTACGTGCTCTAACTTTTGCCTAGGCCGCCCTTGCGGGTTTTCAACCTAGCGAGCTCATTTCTTGCCTAAGCTACCCTTTCGGGTTTTCAACTTAGCTCTTCTTTTTTTTTTTTTTTTTTGAAATCATCATCTCAGACATAGAACCTTTTCATTTGATCCTGGTTGACAATCCGATTAACAGGCTCTCCTTCCATAGTGACTAATTCGACGGCGCCTTTAGGTAGCAGCTTCTGAATTCTGAACAGCCCATGCCAGTTGGGCTTGAACTTCCCACCAAGATGATGTTGGGCTTCATGATCCAATAACCTGATCAACACTAAATCTCCATTCTTTAAAGCCCTTGGATGTACCCGCTTGTTGTAGAAACGAGCGATCCTCCTTTTTCTCATCTAATCCTGGAATCGAGCATTCAGTCTCCTTCCGTCTAAGAGTGCCAGATCTTCATACCTCTTCTTGACCCATTCTTCTTCGGTCAGACCAGCTTCTACTATCACTCTGAGAGACTTCTTTTCGAGCTCTACCGGTAACACTGCCTCCATCCCGTATACCAATTCGAAAGGAGAAGCTCCATTTACTGCCTTGAAGGTAGTGCGATGCCCCCAGAGAGCGAAAGGAAGTTTCTCAACCCAGCTTCTATACCTTTCGCACATCTTTGACAGGATTCTCTTGATCTCCTTATTTGTAGCTTCTACTGCACCATTAGCCTGAGGGCGATAAGGAGAGGAATGGTGATGCTCAACCTTATATTTATAAAGCAATTGGCCAACTTCTGCTTGAAAATGAGAACCATTATCTGTAACTATGTGATGGGGGACACCATAGCGACAGAAAATGTTCTGTTCAATAAATCTTGCCACATGCTTGGCAGTTAAGATTCTATAAGATTGAGCCTCGATCCATCTAGAGAAGTAGTCAACTGCAACCAATATATACTGATGACCATTGGATGCTGCAGGTGAGATTTTACCGATGATGTCTATGCCCCATGCAGAAAAAGGCCACGAAGGAGTTGTCGGATGGAGTTCGACAGCAGGTAAGTGGCTTCGATTGTCATGGTATTGGCAAGCTTTGCAACGACGCACATATTGAACACAGTCGCCTTCCATCTGCACCCAAAAATAGCCTTGCCTCATGATTTTTCTCGCTAGGCTCATACCGCTTAGATGAGTACCACAGATTCCTTCATGAACTTTTCTCATTATGTCCTCTCCTTCTTTCTTACTCATGCATCGCAGTAACATCCCATCCCAGGCTCTCCTGTAAAGTTCATCATCGACTATAACATAATTCAGAGCCATTTTCCTGAGGACTGCACGGTCTTCCTTCGTAGCATCTTCAGAAAAAGTACCATCTTTCATGTATCTCAGAATATCCGTGAACCATGGTTCTTCCTCCGGTACTATCTGGTTCACAAAATGATCTTTATAACACGGGATACTGGCTGCGGTAATGATAAATGGCTTCTTCGGAAGTTTAGTCAAATCCTGCCAAGCCGATGCTAAGTTTGCCAAGGCGTCTGGAATCCTGTTATAGGTTCTTCCTATGTGAGTGAAAGTGATCTTGTCAAATAGTGCTGCTTTCTTCAACAAGTACTCGACATAAGGCTTCAATCGGTCTTCTTCTACCTTCCATCTCTCGTTGGCATGCTCAATAACCAATAAAGAATCTCCTATCACCTCAACTTCCTTAGCACCGGATGCAAGAAGGGCTTCCATTCCCATGATGCACGCTTCATATTCTACCATGTTGTTAGTGACCGGGAACAGTAGTCTCTTACACATGGTTGTGACTTCGCCGTTAGGTGCTTCTATAACAATACCAGCCCCAGCTCCGTTTCTGTTGGCTGATCCATCAAAGTATAACTTCCAAGCTCTTGTTTCAACGTACAGCAAGTGTTCATCAGGAAACTCCAATTCCCATGATTCGTTGTCTGTCACAGGGTTTTCTGCTAGGAATTCTGCCACGGCTCGACTTTGACCGTCTTCTTCGTTACGAACTCCGCATCCACACTAGACATCTGAATCAACCACTTAGACAGCCGTCCCTCTAAAGTAGGTGTTTTCTGCAGATACTTCAACGGATCAATTTTGGAGATGAAAGTTACCCTGAAGGAATCAAAACACGGCCTCAACTTCTTTATCAACCATACTACTGCCATGCACGTTTTCTCTATCAGATTGTATTTCTCTTCGATGGGCAGTAGTTTCTTGCTGATGTAGTAAATAGCTTTTTCTACTCCAGCAGAGTCCGGCTGTACCAACATTGCTCCCACTCCTGCATCTTCTATAGATAGGTACAAAATTAGGGGTTCTCCCGGTCTTGGTGAACTAAGCACCGGTGGATTCATCAGGTATTTCTTTATGTGGTCAAAGGCCTTCTGGCAGTCCTCATTCCACTTGACTGGTTGATTCTTCTTCAGTAGCTTGAAAATCGGAGCACAGGTGATGGATAATCTTGAAATAAATCTGCTAATATACTGAATCTTACCCAGGAAGCTTCTCACCTGACGTTTTGTTCTTGGCAGTTCCATATCCTGAATGGCTTTTATTTTGTCCGGGTCAACCTCAATCCCATTAGGTCCAACCACAAAACCTAACAATTTTCCCTTCGTCACTCCGAATACACACTTCTTGGGATTGAGTCTCAAATTGTACTGTTTGACCCGTGTGAAGAACTTCTCCAGCATCTCTGCGTGTTCTTCCTGCGTTTTTGTCATGATCACCATATCATCTACATACACTTCCAATCCTTTATGGATCATATCATGAAATAACGTAGTAGCCATCCTCTGATATGTTGCTCCGGCATTCTTCAGTCCGAACGGCATCACTCTATAGCAAAATGTTCCGAAGTCTGTGGTGAAGGTGGTCTTATGCTTATCTACTAAGGCCATCAATATCTGATTATACCCTGAGAATCCGTCCATGATAGAATAACATCCCATTCCAGCAGCACTGTCTATCAAAACATCTATGTGTGGAAGTGGAAAATCGTCCTTAGGCGAGGCTTTGTTCAGGTCCCTGTAGTCGACACATACTCTTATCCTTCCATCCTTTTTGAGCACCGGGACTATATTTGCCAACCATTCCGGATAGTGTACTACTTCTAAGAATCCTGCATCCAACTGCTTCTAGACTTCAGCTTTGATCTTGTCCTGCCATTCTGGTCTGACCCTTCTCCTTTTCTGTTTTACTGGCTTAATATTCGGATCAGTAGGAATGAAGTGCTCCCTATTGATCTGTCGATCCCTGGCATATCCGCATAACTCCAAGCAAATACCTCCGAATTTCTTTTAATGCATTCTTGAAGATTCTGTCTGAGCTCAGGTTTGAAGTCTGATCCGATTTCAATTATTTTAGGATCTTCAGTGGTGCTTAAATTAAATGCAAAATGATGCAATGCATTTATGTCAAATATGCGAGTGGTATAATCAATGCCATGAACGTGACAATCAGGAAAACAAGAAAACAAATAGTCAAAGTTCACTTCCATTGATTGAAATAAAAGAGGGAAACCATCCATATTGTTCTCAAAACAAGCATCAGAAAAACAAAACACAGGATTAACTGCCTGTTCAATACATTCATTACAAGTATCTTTTATTGCCGAGATTACTTCATCTGGATCTGCACTTCCTTCCTCTTCCGGGGTGGCTTCTTTCTCAGACTCTCCATGCTCTATCATCTTCTCCGCCTTCCTCTCTGCCTCTTGGGCATCTTCAGCAGCTAGAACAGACTGGAGGATCCTCGCCTTGGCCTTCTGCTCTTGCACTGACTTGGAAGCTTCATCCCCAATCCCCAAAAAGTCTTCAAACTCGGATATCTTCTTTAACCAATCAGATCCAGTGTTTGCTTCTGTCATACCCACCATAAACTCAGTTCCGTCCATCAGCTGTTCCAAGGAAGGTTCGGGTGACTTGATCAGCTTCTCCTCATAATCAGTCATAAATATCTCCAAACCGGGATAGGTCTTCCCCCTACTTCGAAATTCTCCCTCGGCTTGTGGAATAAAGAAGACATGATTTAGATTTAATCCTCTAACAGGAGACCGGATCTCATACTTCTCCTTTTTTCTATTCTCAGAATATCCCAATCCGCGCTTGTCTTGCTACCCAGATGCCGATGAGAGAGGCTCAAACCTTCCTTGTAGCTCCCGACCCAAACCTCGACCATACTGCCATTGCATTCTCTTCATCATCTTCCTCGAGAAAGGACTCATCCGATTCACTGCACTCTTGCTCTCGGTGGTGGGCGCATCAATTACTGCCACCTGAAATCCTGATAAGGGCACCGCCAGCTCTAAGCCCTCTACTGTTGCTACACTCAGATCTTCTTGTACATTGACTGTGACCACGTCTGTACCCCACGGAATTTTTACTTTTCTGTGCAGAGTGGACGGAATTGCACCCAATGGATGGAGCCAAGGTCTCCCCAACAAAAGAGCATAGTTGGCTAAGATGTCTAGCATAACTACGTCTACCCAGCTTTCCACTGTCCCTGTGGATATCTTCGCTTTGAAAGTCCCTTTTGCATTCCGCATAGTGTTATCATAAGCCTTGACCACCATGTTTGATGGCTCAAGCTCTGATTCTTCAATTTTAAATTTGGACAGCATCTTTAGCGGACATACACACAATGCCGATCCGTTATCAATCATTACATTACGGGTATCTCTTCCATTGACGGTGATCTGAATGTCCAACGGCTTACAGTGGTTTCTTCCTTCTGGTGGAAGGTCTGAGTCAAAGAAGGTAACTTCACCGATTTTACGCTGTAGCACGTTGATCATATCAACACTCTGGATCCGAGCTGGCACTCTGACAAAGGTCATGGCTTCAAGCAAGGCCTCTCTATGTTCTTTAGATGCTATCAGCAAATCCCATATTGAAATGTCTGCTCTGGTTCTTTGTAATTGACTCAGCACCGAACTGGCGGTCATCCCACTAGGTGTCTTGTTCTGATTGCTTTCTCCAGCTTCGACAGCCTTCTTTTGCCCTTTCACTACCTCTTCCTCATTCTTCTTTTCTTTCGGCTCCTCTCCGCCTTTCTCTGTCATTCTCTTCTTCGCTCCATCAACAGCAATCTCTTTTCCCTTAGCCTGCATACTGCTCCAGGGATTGTACACTCGCCCACTGCGGGTCAAGCTCTGAACACCTACTTCATTCACTTCTTCTTCACTGTTGTAGTACCATTGTTCCTCTTGGTCGGCTAAGCTCTTTTAAATGGCCAGCTGGAGCTGTTCATCTTCATCCTCTGGTACATCACCTACTTTCACAGTGATACTTTTCTCGATTTCAATCTTCACCGGCACCTTTTCTTCCTCATCACTACTACAGTCATCCCATATGTTTAACATAGCGCACATCCGCTCTTCCCATTCTGCTTCAGCTAATACTACCTCTTCTGGTAATCCGCTCCCAATCGCATTGACCGATCCGCCCGACTGAGACTTACGAGGCGGATAATTGTACTGATATTGGGGAAGCGGATTATTCTTGGTGCTTGGTTTGCTCTTGTCCGAAGGCTTAGTAATCTTCCCACTATCAATCAAGTCTTGAATATCGTGCCTTAATTTGAAACATTCATCAGTTGAATGTCCTTTGCACTGATGATAATCGCAATTTCTGTCCATATATCTCCCTCGAACTGGTTTAGTCGGGTCGACCGGTAGCTTCGACAACACCCCATTCTTGATACAAGATCTCAGTACTGTGCTCAAGGGTCTCCCCAAATCAGTGAACTCTCTCCTACACCTTTCATTAACTGATCCCACTATAGCATTGTTATTCCCCGACTGATTCTAATTACTGCTTCCGGCACCTCTGTCACCATAAGAAGTCCGGTAGTTACCAAACCCTCTATTCTTCTTCTTTTCTTCCTTATACAGCTCCTCAATGTTCAATCCAGCGCTTTGAACTAAAGAAAAGTCTGTGAGAGGTTGGGTCAACATCCTTTCCTTGAAAAAGGGCAACAGACTCCTACTGAAGATGCGGATCAATTCTTTATCTTTTGGCCTTGTCTGAACTCTATACAACTTAGTTCTCCATCTCCTATAGTAATCAGAAAAGCTCTCGTCCTTCCCCTGTCTTAAACTCTCCAGATCGCGCAAGCTGAATTCATCACTCTCGTCGGTCTTGAAGTGCTTAAGAAAAGCGGTCTGCAGCTTGATCCAATTCTTCTAAACCTCCTCATCTAGACCATCGTACCACCTCCGATAGTCTTTATGCAGTGTTTGCGAAAATGCACGCAAGACATCTTCCTCGTTATACCGGTTCATCTGTGATACTCGGAGGAATTCAGACAAGTGAGAGCGAGGATCATTGTCTCCTTCAAATATGGTATGCTTGAATGTCTTAAATGAAGCCGAACTGGTCGGGTGCAAAACGTACTCAGTGATGTGAAAATTAGTGACTGGATCTTTCTCTTTTACTGCCGCCATTTTGTCGAATCTTTCTTTCAGATCGGCAAGTTGTTTGAGCACATCATTCTCGACTTGGACAGTGTTTCCCGCAGAAGCTTGGTTATCTGATACAGGTTCTGGAATTGGCCTTTCTTCCACCACAGGCTGACTGCTAGAAGGGGGAGTAGTTTGGTTTTGGGCCCTATCTTGGGCAAGAGCCGCAGCCACAATCTGAGCAATGGTTCTTATCTGAGTCTCAGAAAATCCGGTCTCATTTTTCGTGTTATCCACCGTTTCTACTGAATCTGAGTCAGGCTCTGAATCTGATGAACTTGAATGATTCACTGAACTAATTGGAGTAAACTCGGGGATTGGGGAGGTTCTGACGAGACGCTGACCAGGATGTCGGTTCCAAGCTCTCGAAGCAATTTCTCGGGAAGGATCAATTCTGATAAAAAAATTCTGAGTTAAAGAGGGCCCTGCATGTATGCATGCGAGAATGAAAACACATAGGATGAGAAATGCATTTCTAATGTGCTAAAACCAATATGGAAATAAGATCTCAATTTCGACGACTGGACCAAAAATTCGGTATGAATAATACATCAATAACTTATTTTGTACTTAAACATTTCAGGCATTATCTGTCGTCGATCGTTCCTTTTGGATTTACGATCGGCTATTTTCTCTCAAATCCCTAACTTTTGCCTCGGAATGAAAGAATTTCCGAGCGGGATTTTATTATTCTTGTTATTGTGTATTTTTTTGTATCCTTACTTTTTGCCTTGGAACATATGGTCCCAAGCAGGATTTCATTTTTATTTTATTACAACTGTCATAATCTTTCACTTATTTTCAGATAATGCGAGAAATGTTAAAATACAAAGGAATTGTAACCCCCTTATAACTCCCTTTTCTTTCGGGCAGTAATTCACAATAAGCGATTGCATAATATTATTCGAAACGAATTTGAGGTCCGGTCTCAAAATCAAGGTCAAATGTCCATACCGGACATTAGCTCTTATTAATACATGGCTGAAAAAGGAAAATGTTACATGGTGCATGAATGTCACAACATATGTACAGTTTATAACATATAGGGGAGCGGGAGTTGGGAAATACATGCCTTCCAACCTTATTCCTCCCACACACGGATTCCGTTGGTATAAATTTCGACATCTGTTTCCTAGGAATTGGTCTAATCTCGACAACCAACAGGGGGTTTTGAGATTGACGATATAAACTCTCGGAAATGAATGCAGCATTACAACAGCAAACAGAATCGGGTGCACCTTAGGGGAAGTAACTAAGGCTTTGAACTATGTGCATTGGCTTCGGTCTCATTGGGATGAACAAAGTTTGGGTTCCGCAAATAGGATTCGGGCTTTGTTGGGCCTACTCCTTTCGACGCACCTTTAAGGTACTAGGCTTGCGGTTGGTAGTAATGTTAATTCTCGGATGGATGCGCCTAAATCGCATGGTCTAGGCTAGATCTACCGTCAAATTTAACACTAGTACCGAAGGGTGATACAGGTAGAATGAGGTGAGAAGAGAGAAATGCGAATGAATGCAAAAATCCTAGAAAGAAAATGTAAGCAATTAAACACATACGGACGATTAATAATTTTCCATCGGCTTTCTATTCAATTTTATTTAGAAGATCGTAAGCTTTAGAGTCAATTCCTAATTGCAACCACTAGATTGTTTATTAAAAACAACCGGGGATTAATGGGTGCAAAATTCCCCAGTGAAGTCGCCAAAACTGCTTTTCCCCCCGGATGAAAAATCATATAAAGAGATAATAATATGATGCGGTTTTTATTTATTATTATTTTTGGAAAAGCGGTGATAAAAACCCTTTTTGGATATGCGATGCCGATAAATCGGTCTTATAAATCATTTTTAGTCGCCACCCATTTTTTCGGCAATGGGACTGTTTCCATTTTTTATTTTGTGAAAATGACTCCATTTTAACCCATTTTATTCAAGGCCTTTTATTCAGAAAAACTGGTCAGACGAACCAATGAGGTTCTAGGTAAGGGAATTGGGTACGTCGGTCCGTTGAAAGCCGACGGCCGAAAAACCGGCCTCTTTTAACCTACGATTTCTAATTTAATTTATTTTAGAAAAGCCAAATTATTTAAACCCAACCCGAATAAATCGAACCGAATTCCTATGTGGAAAATTAATTAACCGTCCCAATTAGATTCATTCATTGCATTCATCACAGATAAATCATATCATCCATCATCCATCCGTAATACATATCAAATAAAGTAAAAGACCCGCTCTTGCCTTATGGTTAAAGGCGGGCCACAAACCGAGCTTAGTAATGTAATTAATAATAAACGATAGGAAATAAAATCTTGAAAATCTCATAATCATCAATAATTAATTGACTTTGCTTGATTAAAACTCAATTTGCCCACTATTGATAATTTACCGGATTATATTTAAAGGAAGATTAATTTACTGAAATGAAACTGCACTAAAAATAATGAAAATGTGCTAGTACTGGAAGATAGTCGCGTCACGCGGGTGTTCTACGAAGAACAGTCGCGTAACGCACCCCTTATCTTTTATTCTTAGAATTGTAATGGTTGCGTCACGCAGCTGTTCTATGAAGAACAGTCGCGTGACGGAACTCTAGTTATGATCTGGAAACTAGAACAGTCGCGTCACGCAGGTGTTCTATGAAGAACAGCCGCGTGACGTAACTATTAGCTACGTGACAGCACTGTTCGTGACATTATTAAAATCCTTAGGTATATGGATTTTTTATTTAAAACAAAATATTAGATACGGATATAGAAACAAAATGAAAATGAGTACGCGAACAGCTGCGTCACGCAGGTGGTCTAGTCCAGGTCAGGGGCTTTTTGGACATGAACAGTCGCGTCACGCAGGTAGTAGCTGCGTGACGCGGCTGCTCTGGTCCGCAACTACCTTTCAAACTGGTCCTTTTTACGTTTCTTTTTTGTCCAAAGTAATTATAACGGACCTAGAAAGACTCAACAATAGGCAAACTTACGTTTTGTCAAAGGCAAACCAATTAATCAACGTAAAAATGAGATTTTTAAGATGTAAAATGCTAAAAATAAATGAAAATAAAAAGAATGAAGTTAGAACCGTTACCTAGCCCTCAGATTTGAGGATTGCATGTACTGAAATTGACTCAGAGGTGTTGTTTCACAATTCCAAAGGCGCAATCACCAAGTTCTTTCACAAAAATGAAATTGTTTTCCTCTCTTTTCCTCTTTTTTTTTATCTTTTTGTTATATCTTTCTTTGATTTTAAATCTAAATATATATGACTTGATCTACCTCAAGTTCACTCATTGGAGTTCTTGAGAAAGAGCTTTAGTCATTTTTTTTTAGATGTCTCAACTTAGAAAGTCGTGTTTATTAGAGGAAAATGAGAGCAAAATGTCAAAAGTGTCAAAAGTCTCGTTTTTGCTGTAAAATGTTGTATTTATATGGCTAGGGCAACAGAGCAATCGCGTCACGCGGGTAGAAGCTGCGTGACGCACCCGTCTACCTGCGTAGCGCGACTTACTTTTCATACAGTTGCCGCGTATCCATACAAACAGTGCAGGCCGTTGCACGGGCGCGCGCCAGAGGTGTCAGTCCTGTTAGAGCTACGTGACGCAGCTGAGAGTGTCGTCACGCAGGTACTAGCTGCGTGACGTAGCCCTAACACGGGTCAGGCTCCTTCGGGTGGTTTGATTCAATTTTTGGTTCAAAACACTTCCGGTTTATTGTGAAACCTTATCCTTTGTCCTCATATCATCATCGGGTCAGGTGGAGGCATAAAATCACCCGTCAACACATTGCGAAGCTGATCGAGTCAATTCTCCTACTGATTAGTGATGGTGTATTGCGAAGCTGATCAGGACAATTTAAACCACCGAACAGTGATGGTGTATTACGAAGCTATTTGGATGCTCTTCCCGGTCAATGATGGTGGATTGCGAAGTTGACCAGGGCACTTAAAACCCTTCGAGTCGATCAAACTAAGCCTCGAAGATATCTTCATATCCAAGCAGACCGAATTTTGGAGGTCATTACTGATCCGACTGGAACCGACGAAAGCCGATCAAACCGAGCTGAGTAGGTGGCCAGATGATCAAGTCAACTCAACATCTTTCAAAGCCAATCAAACTGAGCTTTGAGGATGATTGCCAGATTGAAGGCGCGTCAATGGACCACTTTAACATTAATCGTTTATACAATTAATGATAAAGTGGGGGGCAAACTGTTGACGCGTGTTTTTATGCCCCCGCCTAACCCGATGAGGACATAAGGATGCGGAATAAGGAATTAGGGCCAAACAGAAGCCTTTAAACCAAAAATTGATTCAAACCGGTTCAAGGAGTCTGACCTGCGCTAGGGTTGCGTCACGCAGCTATAAGTTGCGTGACGGCACTAGAAGTTGCGTCACAAAACTCTAACCAGGATGACATCACTTAGATAAGCCTGCGTAACTGTTTTTGCTTTTTGTGTGGATACGCGGCAACTATACGAAAAGTGAGCTGCGTCACACAGCTCTCGGGTCCGTCACGCAGCTGTTAGCTGCGTGACGCAGCTCTGTTCTGTTGCCTTACCCATATAAATACAGCATTTTTACGCTTTAAACGGGACTTTTTGCACTGTTGGACTTAGAGAAAATTTAAAGCCGCGGCTAGGGTTTTCTACAAGGACTCCACTGAGTTGTCTTAAAGAAAATCAAGCCATTAGAGATAAAATAGATTGAAACACAAAAACAAAAGTGACAAAAAGAGAAAAAGAGAGGAGAGAAAAGAAAAAGAAAAAGAGTTTTTGGTTAGTACTTTGCAAAAGGGCTTTCTGTGATCCTGAAACAACGTTCTTAAGACATCCAAAACTCGTGCGATCCTCAAATCTGAGGGTTAGGTAATCATCTAAACCCTCCTTGTTATTTTTAGTTGTTAATCTTTTAAATATCTTGTTTTATTAGTATTTGGTTAGTTTGGTATTGATTAAGTAGTATTCTGCCCATTATTGAGTGTTTCTGAGTAATATTAAACAACTGTTGATAAAAAGAACACGTAAAAATGGTAGTTTGAAAGGTAGTTACAGACCAGAGCAGCTGTGTCACGCAACTACTACCTGCTTGACGTGACTGTTCATGTCCAAAAGAAGTTGACTTTGTCCGGACCACCTGCGTGACGGAACTGTTCGTGATTAATAAATTTATTTCGTTTATGTTTTGTTATTTAATATTATGTTTAAATAAGTGATTGATGAATCTGAAAATTTTGATAAAGTCATGAACAGATGCGTCACGGAACTAGGAGTTTCGTCACGCAACTGTTCTTCATAGAACAGCTGCGTGACGCAACTGTTCTAGGGTTCCGGAATAGTTTCATTTTTTTTAATCTAATTTCGTGTAATTAAATAAAAGTTTTATTTTAATTCAAGAAATAATCAATAATGGGCAAATTATGATTAATCATATCAAATAGGTTTGTATTCTATTATGCATGTTTATAGAATTTTAGGGTTTATTATGTTTTAATTAAGTAGAATATATTGCAAATTCGATTTGTGGCCCGCCTTTAACCATAAGGCAAGAGCGGGTCTTTTAATTATTTTTGCTATGGGTGGACGATGGATGTGATTATGAATAGTTATGAATGCAATGAATGGATCTATTTGGGACGATTAATTAATTTCCCACATAGAAACTCGGTTCGATTTATTCGGGTTGGGTTTAATTAAATAAATTGGCTTTTCTAAATTAAAATAAATTAGAAATTATAGGGTAAAAGAGGCCGGTTTTCCGAGCATCGGCTTCCAACGGGCCGACGTACCCAATTCCCTTACCTAGAACCGCACACGGTGCGCCTGACCAGTTTTTCAAATAATTGGCCTTAAATAAAATTGGGTTAAATGAAGTCACTTTTTATAAAATAAAATTGGAAACGGTCCTATTGCCGAAATAATGGGTGGTGACTCAAAAGTTTTATAAGACCGATTTATCGGCACCGCGTTCCAAAAAGGTTTTGTCACCATTTATTAAATAAAAATCACATTTCCACATTCAAAACAAAAAGCAAAAGTTTTCCGAGGTCCTTCCGGGGTTTGGGATCTCTTGGGCGAAAACATTACTAAAATGGAAAAAATAAATTAAAAATTCTTAGATCTTCAAAGAGGATTTTGTTTCCGAAAGAGAAGTGCATAAGATTTATTTTTATTACCAAAATCGTTAGAGACATAATCTCTTTAATTTTAGGTAATTTGATCAATTCGATTTCTTTTAAAGGAATTTCGAAAACAACTTTTTGACGAAAAGATTTATTTTGAAGAATCTATTTTTCAAAAAATTTTGATGAGAGAAGAATTGGTTTTTGTGCTTATAAATGAACTTTCTCTCTATCTACAATGAATCCTAAAGATCTAACCGCTAGGGTCTTCGAATGTCTTCATACACTTTGGATTTGTAGGACTTGCCTTGTTCGTTTATTACTTTCCATATGTATTCTGCATAAAATATTATTAGCACAAATAATATAATTTAAATTTATTTGTTTTTTTTTAATCATCAAAATTCCGAGATTAGAATTTGACCCTTGAGCCAACATCTCCCGGGTAAAGGTCTCAGACAATGCCCCCCGGAGCTGGCTGCACAATTAAACAGAAAAAATTCAGGTCAGTGAGTTGCACAAAAAATATGGGAATTGTGCAAGAATAAGAAAATAAGGAAATACCAGCATGCCTTTGGGATACACTAGCCAGTGTCTAGAACATCCTCCGATAGAAGATAGGTAGCCATGCCATTTGGGGCAACGTATCTCACCCGCCGCATGCTATCACCAACCAGGTCTAGCATTAGAGGAGGATCGATCCTCCAACTCAACGTCGACACTAGTGAAGGAGGCGAAGGCCTATCTTACTCGCTCTGTCGAGAAGAAGGGTATGTCGAGGAAGTATTCCCACTCTCCTCGGTCTCACTCAATGGGAATAAGAGGCCATTAATGATTGTGGGTTCATTTTGATAAAGTTTTAATAAGAGGACAGCTCTTGAAAGAGAAAAAGCTAGAGAGAAAGGGGAGAGTGGTATAAGGTACTGAGGCTCCACCACCCTTGATTTATAGGAAATAGGGAGACAGGCCTTGCACCTGCCCGAAATACTAGACTTTGAGGACTTATCTAGACTCAGAATCCTGCACGGTTTCAACCTATGTGACCAAAATAGAATCCCAATCAAATTTCTATCCTCCTAGGTGATGAACTTTTACAAAAAAGACCCGAAAAATCAGCTGAATCGGATTGATTCTGAAAAATATTCTCAGAATCAGGCGAGATTTTCATAGGACATTCCAGACATCACCACGACCTGGAAGTTTTGGTTTTTAGACCATAATTCCAATGAAAAATGCTTAAATTGGTGTTCATAAGCTTGGACCTTAATCAACCCCAATCTTCTAGAGGGGGTAAATTGTTGACCATGATTTCAGCGCTAGGCTTTAGGAAATTTTACTACGGATCCAATGGCATGAGAATCAGCTTGATTGAATGTCGTTTGGCTCTCAAACGGACTCCCAGAAGCTTAACAATCCCAAAATCAAGCTAAAAGGGCAGGATGGTAATTTTCCTTGAGCGATGCGGAACTCCCTGCCGCTGGCACCGATCAGCCCCCAGATGGTACCAATGGAGCCCTGCTAGATAGCCAGCACCCATACAAGTGGTGACATGGTCGGTACCGACCAGCTCCGGCAGTGCCTATAAATAAGGCAGTGCCTATAAATAAGGCACTCCCTCCCCCCCATTTCAAGCACCTCTTGTTGCTTGATTGTGTGCTTCTCAAGCATCAACGACTCTCATTCTCCCTTTGCGAATGATTCTGAGGCTATAAAGTCCAACTTTGCCTTCTTCCTTAGTTGAGCCAAAGCCCGACTTGATACTCAAAAGTCAATCATTTCAACTTTCAATCACTTTGGTCTTCCTAAAACCAAAGCTACTAATTAATTTATTCATTATTAATTAATCTAAGGACTAATTAATAATCTGTTAATTAACAATATTATTAAGACTGTATTAGGGTCCTCATGCCCATCCTTCTTTATTAGAGAAAGACTCGACCTCCTTGGTCATTTACAACCATGGAGCTTCGCAACCGTACATTTGCACCAACCTCTCGTCCTAGGGTATAAACACTAAACTCGACTTTATCAATTAAGCCTGGTCCGTCCGACACTTTATAAGCTATCTAACCCAGTCCATCCGGCATATAGCATGCTTTAAGTCCGGTTTGTCCTGCATATAAAGCCCGATCTGTCCCACTGAACCAATTTTCAACCCAAAAGCTAGGTGCATCCAGTACCCTAAGCCCGGTCCGCCCGACACCCTTTAAGCCCGCTTCATGAGTGGCACCATCAGAACCCTACCATCCTCATTGATGGTAGAACTTTGTGCGCCTAATCCTCATACAAACGAGATACAAAGACATACCTATGGATTTCAGCATAGGTACTGGGCCCCAACCGAACTGACCGATCAGGATTTAGGGGAATGTGTCACACAATCTAGAATCCTCGATAAACGAGGCTAGAGTCAGGCTCCCCTCTAAATTACACACTTTTCAATTATTTATGCTTTTAATGTTTTGTCTATAATTGCCATGCATTATAAGTATGTTCATGCATCGATATAACTGTCATCTATAAAACAATATTTTGATTTCTCAACTAACACCCAAACAGTTGATTGATTTCGAAAGAAGCTAAAGAACCTAATCCCCAAACCCTATTATTTTAGGTTAGTGCATTTTATCCTAGAAGGCAAACTGAAAATGGAGTCCATCATAGGGTTTTTCATTAATCTTTTCCCTGAAAACAAAAACAAATTAAGATGTCGATTCTAACACATCACACACCATCAAAGCCCTTCAAAGAGCCAACCAAACACATATAAATTGCTAAACCGAGCCATAATCACAACACAAAGGAATCGTAAGGAGCTCCTCCCAGTTTCCATAACGAACAAACCAATGGGCCTGATCGGATCAAGGACTTCGTCCTTTGGATATCTTTTTCCTTGGTGCTCAATTGGGGGCACATAATTACTTGAGCAAGAAGCTTCTTCCAAACAAGCCAAAATATAACCTGATTGAAAGAACTTGTTTGGCTATGGTTTGGGCAACTAGAAAACTTTGCCATTACTTTTAGTCTTTTAAGGTGATAGCAGTCTCCAGAATGGACCCGGTGAAGTATTTATATGGAATACCATCACTGGTAGGGAAACTAGTAAGATGATTAATCCTATTATCTGAGTTCGATATTGAATATGCAACAAAGAAAATCATCAAAAGACGAGCAATTGCTAATTTTCTGGCGGCACATCCAATCGAATATAATGAATAGTGGGAACTCGACTTTCTTGATGAACACTTAAACTTAATAGAAAAGAAAGGATGGGAGCTTTACTTTGACATGTCATTTCGCGCTAAAGGAGCAGGGGTAGGTGTCTTATTATAATCTCCACAGGGTGAAGTTATCCCGATGTTGAAACGATTGGGATTTGAAGTTATGAATAACATGACAAAATATGAAGCTTGTTTATTTGGATTAGAAGCTTTGATTGCTGTTAAAGTCGAAGAAGTAGAAGTTATCGATGATTCAAAGTTGGTAATCGAGCAAGCTAATGGAAACTAGGAAATTAAGGAAGACAGGCTGAAGCCTTACATTGATTATCTGCATATTGATTTTCAGAACTTCACAAGATTAACCTTCACACACACTAGCAGAGTGAATAACAGAATCTTGATGATTTGGCTAATCTGGCATCAGCTTGGGAAGAACTATGCACCATGCCAAACAAGCCATTTATAATCTCCTTGGGCAGCATCACATGCTATGAAAGGGAACATAAGATGGATATTGAGGAAGATAATCAGTTAGGGTTCCATGATATCGTGCAGTGGATGACTAAAAGGATTTATCCTGAATAAACTTCTAGAGATGGCAAACTAGCTTTACAGTGCTTAGCATTACAATTTGCAGTTTTAGTTGATATGGAATTCCCCATCATATAGCGACAAACAATGGAGTTAAATTTCAAACCGGAGTGAAAGCATTGTTATAGAAATATGGAATTGAGCATCATAAGTCTTCACCATATCGTCCACAAGCGAATAGGGCAGTGTAAGCTGCAAAGAAGAACATCAAGAAAATTTTAAGAAAAATGGTTGAGAATCACTGAGATTGGGCTAGAAAATTGCCATATGCTTTATGAGGTTACACGATTACCGCAAAATCTACTAATGGGGCAACTCCTTATTCTTTGGTTTATGGAATGGAAGTTGTTATACCAACTAAGATAGAAGTGCATTCCTTGCGCATAATGATGGAATCTAAAATTGTAGAATGTCAATGGGCCGAAAGCCTTTATTAGGAGCTAGCTCTCTTAGAAGGAAAGAGACTCAATGCAAGATTAATGGATAAGCTCTATAAAAAGAGAATGGCTAAGCACATCAACAAAAGGGTAGATCCTAAGCTATTAAAAGTAGGAGATTTAATCTTGAAGTAGATAAATTTGAACGTACATGACCCTAAAGGGAAATTCAAGCCTAATTGGGAATATCCATTTATGATCAAGAGGATGTCTTTGAAACATGCTGTGAAGCTATTAGATCTAACAGGCAATGAGCTTATAGAGCTAGTCAACCTATATAAATTGAAGAAATTATGTTTAAGGTGAAACGTGTATGGCAAGGCCAAATTAATTTAATTCACCTTTTGTGTCTTTTGTTAACTTTAAAGCTTGATGTGTTGAGCTTATTTCTCAATATGTAAATGGTGTGAATTAATATTGTTGTTTTGGAATAAATAGGAAATATTTCAAAATTTTCAAGTGACAGCCATCCATTCATAAATATGTGGTGCATTTGTGAATAAATTATACTGTTGATAGTTGTTTAATACATGTCAATAAAAAGCAAGAAAGAAATACGCATCTATCTGCCAAAACCTATGAAAAGCCTAGCAGTTACAGTATCAATAGAGCCAGAATCAGCTCCGATATCAGAATAAGCCTACAGCCATAAGCAGTAATGGGAAGAGGCTGAAGTGTCGACTGCATCAGGAATAGAATAGTGGTATGGTTAGGCCACGTAGCAATAAAATGTGACAAAAATCTCTAGGTGATTAGTCCGCCTTCGAAAATATAGAATATGAATAAAGGAAAATGTGACAGCTGTCAAAAGTTGCATTAATAGTGGGCATGCCATTGCAAAAGATGCACGCCATTCAAAAGATAAGAATTTAGTAGTGGTGCATGCCATTACGTGTGGTGCTAGCCACAGCGCATATAGCCCATCCTACTTCTTTGCAGACTTTAACAAATGTCCTATTGTACACTACATTCATTTCTCTAACACCCAAAGAGATTTAGGATCATCAAGCAATGTTCATACAACAAATAAGAATATTGAAGAATTTAGGAAAAAAAATATTTGTATTGATAACAATAATTAAATGTTCACAATCATTTTGAAAGTTCCTACTAGTATATGTCTTATAAGAAGAAACAAAAAGCAACAAATGCAAAAGCTACACTAAGACATATAAGACGTTGTCTCCTCCGAGTCTTCGGGTTCGCTCTCGCCAGCCTCTTCAGGTTTAGCTAATTTGCGACCTTATCCAGCGTCAAGTCTAGTTCTGCCACCACGAGCATCCCGTCCTTAATCTCGCGACACAATGCCAATTCTCTACATCTATGCATAGCCTCCCAAGTGCTATGGGAAAGATCAAAGGACAAAATCTAACCAGACAAGCCCATTGGTCGATTCTTCATGGAAACGGGTTGGAATCCTTATGGTTCCTTTTTGTTGGATTATGGCTCGGTTTAGCACTTATGTGTGTCAGGTTGGCTCTTTAGAGCACTTTGACAGTGTGTGAATTGTTTAGAGTCGCCACCTTAATTTGTTTTTATTTTTAGGGAAAGATTAAGGAAAAAACCTCGTGATTGACTTCAATTTAGTTTGCCACAATGGATAAAATGCACTAGCCTCGAATCATTGGGTAAAAGGACTAGGTTTTCAGCTTCTTTCCATATGAATCTCATGGTTTGGGTTTAATTAATAAATCAGAATAATGTTTTGCATGAATGTCAGTTTATCAATGCAAGATCATACTTATAATGCATGGCAATTATAGACAAACATTAATAGTATAAATAATTGAAATGGGTGTAATTCGCGGGGATCCCAACTCTAGCCTCATTTATCGAGGATTCTAGGTCGTGTGACACAATCCTCTAAATCTCGACCGATCAGTTCGATCGAGGGCCTGCTACTAAGGTTGAAATCCATAGTTATGCCTTCGTACCTCATTTGTATAAGGATCAGGGCGCACAAAGTTCTACCATTGATTAGGATTGTAGGGTTTTGGGTGCCACTCTTAGAGTGGGTGGCTTATAAGGTGGCTTAAGGTGTCAAACGGATCAGGCTTTTGGTTGAAAACTGGTTTTCTGGTTTTGCCGAATAGACCAAGCTTAAAGCATTTTGAGTGCTAGACAGATCGGGCTTGACAGTTTATAAAGTGCCAGATGGGCTGAGCTTAATTGACAAAGATGACTTTAGGTATATACCCTAGGGTGTGTCACAGTACCAGATTGGAGCTCCAAATTTGTAAAATGACCAAAAAGGTCGAGTCTTTCTCCAAATAGCAAGGGTAGCACACAAGGACCTAAAATTAGTCTTATAATATTATATTATATTATATTTAGCTTTGGTCTAAGGAAAACCAAAGTCTGAGTGGAAGTCAAAATGATCGACTTCTGAGAACTAAGTCGAGCTTGGGCTCCACTAAGGAAGAAGAGCAAAGTCAGACTTTAAGGCCTTAGAATTGTTCGCAAAGGGGGAAATAGAGTCGTTGATGCTTGAGAAGCATTTAATCAAGCAACAAGAGGTGCCTAAAAAGAGGGAGGAATGCTAAATTTATAGGCTGGAGCCTCATTATGATAGTAGTATCTGGAGCCTCACTACCAAACCCTCTCCTCATACACTTGCCATGATGTTGCTTCAAAAATAGAGTACAAATAATAATCAGTAATGGATGAAATATTGCCTAACTAGGGCAAAGCATAGAAAGGTTTGAATACTTACTAGTTTGGATGTCCCAAAGCCACGACTTGCCATCGCCGAGCTGGAGGTTGCAGTAGTAGGCTTGCTGTTGGTGAATTTGAATATTCAGGGGCTTGATTACCATATTTGGGTTGGCATCAACCATTTAGGCGAGAGTGGCCAATGCATCGGCAAATAGATTCTTGGCCTGAGGCAAGTAGTGGAAAGACAGTTCGTCAAACTATTGAGCCAACTGGTCAAGGCACTGAAGGACAATTCTTCAAACTTTTTCTAACCCGACGATTCAGGCTTCATACTCTTCTTCATTGTTATTGACCTGAAATGTTAAATTGATACTGAAAGGTAACTGTTCCCCTTATAGAGTCACTATGACTATTCTGGCACCATAACCCTGATAGTTTATTGCTCCATCCAAATACATTTTCCATGCATCAGACTGAATCTGGAGAATATCTTCATCTGGAAATCTAAAATCTGCCACTTCTGCATTTCCAGGAGATGCAGTAAGGTGATCTTCTATCACACTATCTTTGATTGCCTTCTTTGTGACAAACTTTAGATCGAATGCTGCAAAGATGGTGGCCTATTTTGCCATCTTACTATCCAGATTCGGCCTCTCCATAAGGAATTCAAGGGGCTTTGATCAGTTATGACATGAGTCATATAAGAGCACAAGTAGTGCTGGAGCTTGATGCATACCCATGCTAGGGTTAGGCATAGATGCTTTATCTTACTATACTTCAGTTCAATGGCCAACATGTGCTTACTCAGGTAGTAAACAACATTTTCCTTGTGAGAATCTGGCACTTCTTGTGCTAACATAGCTCCAATGGCTTTGTCAGTCACTAAAAGATATAAGAAAAGAGGTTTACTTGGCCTCGGAGGCTGAAGGACCAAAGGATTGAGTAAGTATGCTTTGATCTTATCAAAGGCTTTCCGGCATTTATCATTCCAAGTCTTAGGGGCATCTTTTCTCAACTTCTTAAAGATCGGCCCACAAGTATCTGCTAACTGGGTGACAAACTGGTTGATATATTATAAATGGCCTAAGAACTCTTGAATCTCCTTTACTATCTTAGGAGGCTGCATCTCTAGGATGGCTTTTGGTATGGCTAGATCAATCTCAATCCCTCTTTGGGAGACCATGTACCCTAGGAAAATACTAGATGGTGCTATGAAAAGACATTTGGCTGGGTTGAGCTTCATATTATACTGACGAAGTCCTGAGAAGAAATACTCGAGGGCAATTAAATGACTTGGCCTATCCCTAGTGAGGAAAACCATATCATCAACGTATACCTCTATACTTTTGTGCATTAGATCATGAAAGATAGTACCATCCTTTGGTAGGTGGCTCTAACATTCTTCAGCCCAAACGACATCATCCTGTAGCAAAATGTACCCCCATTTAATGACAAATGAAGTCTTCGGTTTATTCGTGGATTGACTAGTATCTGATTATACCTTATATATAGATATGTTACTGAAATAACATTGGACCCGGCCATTCTATTAATAAGCAAGTTAATGTGGGGCAACAAGAAGTCATCCTAGGATAGGACTTCTTCAAATCCTTGTAGTCGATGCAAATTCTGGTCTTTCCATCTTTCTTTGGGGCGGGCACTATGTTGCCCAACCATGTAGGATAGTCTATCACCTTAATGAAGTCGTTCTCTAGCAGCTTAGTTGTTTCTTCTTTGATTCTGAAGGAAATCTCTAGTTTTTGTCTTCGGAGTTTCTACTTTACTGGCTTAACATGATCATAGGTGGGGATCTTGTGGACTACAATGTCAAGGTCTATGCCGGTTATATCACTAGAAGTCCATGCAAAGCAATCTTAGCACTGCTTGATGAGCTCTGACAACTCATGTTTACAGTCACATTCATGCACAATAAATGTATGCTTTTATTCATTTTCTGTGCCAACATATACTTGTTCTTTTGTTTTTATTTCTTTTTCATTTTCATTTTCTATTTTGCCAATAATCTCATTCTAGTTGGAAAGAGGGTAACAAGAAAATTGAAAATTTTCATTAATGATAAAAGTGCCATAGTCAGCATCTACATTGAGTTGAACAAAAGACCTCCGAAATCTAAAAGAGAAGACAAGGAAGACTCAAAAGACTTTGAATTAGACTCTGACTCAGTTTCAAATTGTAACTCAAATTCGAGCTTAAACTCGATAAGTAGGGTGAACTACTCTACATTCTCCTCTAAGTACCAATTCTAAAGGGGGGGGCTTGGATGGGTTGAATGAGGCTTATGGGGTTTGCTTCCACTTGATTGGTTATCATGCATAGATCAAAAATGAGGGATTAGCTTTTTAGTCGATGGGCAATACCAAGGTTCTTGAAAAAAGTAGTAGGGTTCAGATTCCCCCTCTTTAAAAAGTAACCATTCGATGTTTTGAAATATGGGCGCATCTGAATATCCCTAGAATTAACCTCTTTTCTTCACCATCATTTTGGCATCTTCCAACTCCTCTAAATCTTGGTCGGTCGATTTTAACCCAAGGCCAAATGGAGGGTTTGCAATAGGATGTTCAATAAATATGGCCATACCCTGTTGGTTTCGACCAAGTCCCATACTTGGAAAATAGCACATAGCCCTCATCATATTAGCAACTATAGGGTTATTGTGCTGGTCAAATTCTGTGGGGAATAATTCTTTACTAGGCTCTACTTTTGATGAACTAGACTGAGTTGAAGGAGAAGTCAAAGAGGGGATAAATAGTAGGCTTAGGTTAAATTTCTAAATGTGGAGCCAAGGTCGAGATGTCAAATTTTCCCACCAAGTCCCTTTTGATTGTAACCACTGCATTCTCATAGGGGAATTTTAGCTTTTGATGGAGAGAGGAGGCTACTGCTTTAGCCTTATGGATCTAGGGTCTTCCAAGGAGGAGATTGAAACATGTGGGAACATCTACCACTTGGAATGGTATGATCATAACTGCAAGCCCGATAGTGACTTCCAAGACAGCATGCCCAAAACTTCCCTTCTAGTGTTTTCATATGCTCTCATTATCTGGTCGGAGGGCATAAAGTCTTCAGCAGCAACCCAAGGCAGCGTGCAGCATTTAGGGGACACACATTCAGAGCAAAGTCATTATCAACTAAGACTATAGGCACTATCTTGTTCCTAGCTTGTACAGTAACATAAAGAGCATGGTTGTGGGTGGTATCCCTCTTCGAGATCTCATGATCAGCAAAGTGAATTGTCATGGCCAGAGGGTTCCTTGTGATAGACACCACCAATGCCTCTATTGTTATATTTAGAGTGGTCTGGCACTAGTTTATAACTTTGACCAAGGCTTGGCGGTGCACAACAGATGACTGAATAAAACCCCAAATTGAGATGTTGGCCTTAGCCTCTTCAATTGCTCCAAAACAAGATTCTCAGTTTGAGGGCCAACACTAGAACTTGGGGTGTCTTTGGCTAGAATGGCAGGATTAGGTAGAGCTTCAGGAGGAGGAGATGGGTATTGTCTACCACTCTGGGTGATTGCATTTATATCCTTAGGTATGTTATTTAGGTCTATGATACAACATGATTTATCCAAGATAGGGTGGATGAGAGAGACTAGGTTAGTGTCTAGCTCTTAATGCAATATGTGGATGTTGGTTTGATGGTGAGGAAGGGGGTTGGTATTTATGTTCGGCCTGGGTCAAACTAAAAGAATTTGGCCATTGTCCATAAGGTCTTCGATCTTGTGTCTGAGGGTTTTGCAGTATGCATTTAGGTTGTAGTTTTTAGGAATGGGGTTTGGTCTAAGTCTTGGTTGAAGTGACTGCATTAACTTTTCATCCATAACCTTTTGGAAAATGAATGATAGCTGGACCCCCAAGTCTGTGAAGTTATGCCGGTCAGATCTGGCAACTAGTCTTAGAGGAGGAGGAGGAATCTGTCTTTGGCCACTCAAATTGGCCATATATACCGCCTTTTTGGGTGACGGGAGGAACTGCATGATAACTCTACTGGGGTTTTCTGTATTTAATGGAGGAAGCCTAATCTTCCTTAATCTGATTTGGCTGAATCAAGTCTTCTATCTTTGTGTCAGTTGCAATCAGGGCCCTAAAGTCTAGGAGGTACTGGGTCCTTAGCAGTTTCTAGTATGAGGGGAACAAGTTCTTGACAATGATGTCGATCTGCTCTTGTTCAATGGGACGATTGAGCATTTAGGAATCCTTACCCCTCCACCTCATAAGGAATGAGGAGGACTCTCGGGCCCCTTGCTTGGTTGTCTCTAGGTCCCGCTGGTAATGTCAACCTCAATATTATAGTGGTATTGTTAGTTGAAAGCACTAGAGATCTCATCCCATGTCTTCTTCTTTGTGTTGTCAAGAGCGACAAACCACAGCAAGGCTGTGTCAGTCAAGGACTGTTGGAATAATTGAGCAAGGAGCACATTATTTACTCCAAGAGGAGTCAATGCCCCCACATACATTTTCAAATGGGTTTTGGAGCAGGTGGTGCCGTCAAACTTATCCATGCTTGACATCTTGAACTTGGGTGGTAGCCTTCCTCAGGGAGCAATGAGAGAGAGTCAACATCAATGAGGTCTTCATATTTCTTGATGCTCTTGAGAAATTTTTCAAAGGACTCCATCTTCTCCATCATTTTCTTTACCTCTGGCAAGGTTAACTCTTCCCCAGTCTAACTTGAGGTGGCAATGGCATTAGAAGTGTCTCGAACTTCAGGAATCAAGCCTTAGGCAATCTCATGCCATGGGTGGGACCACATACTGGTCATTAGATTGGAGCTCCATGATTTAAAATGACCAAAGAGGTCAAGTCTTTCTTCAAATCAAGCCAAGGTAGGACACGAGGACCCGAATTATAGTCTTATAATATTCTTAATTAACGGATTATTAATTAATTCAAGAATTAATTAATAATAAGTTAACTAGCTAATAGCTTTAGTCTAAGGAAGACCAAAGTGTGCCTTAAAGTTGAAAGGATTAGACTTTTGAGTACCAAGTCATGCCTTAACTCTACTAAGGAAGAAGAGCAAGGTCGGTCTATATTAGCTTAGAATCGTTTAAGGGAGAAGGAAAGTCGTTGATACTTGAGAAGCGCTCAATCAAGCAACAAGAGGTGCTTGAGATGAGGGGGGAAGGGCCATATTTATAGGCCAAGGGGAGCTACTGGAGAAAAACACGATGGCACCAACCACCTCGAAAATGGTACTAATGTGCCCTGATTCGATACCAATCAAGGTGCTTGGTACCAGCCAAATAGGTATCGATTAAGGGCTAATCGGTGTCATCCAGGGGCTGGTTGGCACCAATTAGGGCAAATTATTGCCTTGCCCCTGGTCTTTGATTGCAGGAATTTCAGGAGTCCATTCGGGGCCAAACAACGTTCAATCGAGCTTATTCTCGCACCGTTGGAACCGTAGCAGGATTTCCTAGAGTCTAGTGTTGAAATCATGGTCAACAATCACAAGGCCAATTCTTATTCAATTCTAGTAGTCACAAGTCACCTTATTAATAATTCCCTTTTAGACTTAGGATAACTTCACTAGTCTCTGAAAAGTTCCACTATATATTGATTTATCATTTTTTTTTTTTTTTGGATTCTCCAAGGAGGATCACTCTAATCCCTTCGTTATGACTAATCCCCTTAGTTTATCCAATATCAATTATTTAACTATAGTAATTCCTCAATAATGATTCTCTACCTTATTTAACCTATTCTAGTACATACTTTTTATTATTCGACAAACTTCTTCTTGGTAACATTTAGCCTATCGAGTACATTTTTATAACTATTTTGAAGCCTAAACACCAATTTCTATGCTCCTATGTGATTCCCTTAAGCAATCCTTCTCTCATATACTACCAGTTTCTCTAAACTTTATTTGGTTCATTGTTGATTTCTTCTTCTATTAAAGTCATTTGACTCAAATCTTCACTCTCTAATGTTTTTTTTGTATTATAATTTCAAGACTAAATTCTTTGTGATAACATTTCTAAGCTTAGTCTCTAAATTTCTTTAACTTCTCCATTTGGAACTACTACTCCATTTTATTTTACCTATTACTCTACCTCTATAGCTTATCTATGTTACTACTCCAACTTCACCTTAAGTCTTGGTTTAGTCCCCAGGATAGACAATTTGATATGTAAAAGAGAAATCAATCCTGTAGTCATTTCAAATAATTCAACTTTAATTTAACTAGTTGTGACATGCCATTGATTCAAAACATTTAGATAAATAGTTGCTAACTTTAAGATAGTGAATTCTCAATAACTAAACATAAATAAATTATTCAAAAATCATAGTTCAAATTAGTGGTGTTCATCAAACCGCCTAAACTGCATAAATCAATCCAAAATTGCGGTTTTAAAAGACTGATGGTTTGGTTTGATTTTGTAAAATTTAAAAACTGAGCTTTTCGTTTGATTTACAATTTTAGAGTCAAAACTGCCCAAACTAAACCAAACTGTTATATATATGTTTGAACTTTTAAATTCAATTCAATTTTCGAATGAAAATTTCCTTTTTATTGATTAATTTATATTAGGTAGTAAATTATGAGATTAGTTGATATTGGATAATAATTAAACAATATTTTTTTATTAATTAGATAAATTATATAATTATTTATAAAATATTCAAATGTTAAAGATTCATGAAAAATTAGATTATATGAGAGTAAAACTACAATTTTTTAGAATTTTTATGAAAAGACCCGAAAATTCAATTTCATAGAATTTTCATTTAAAAACTATATTTTTATTCCAACCAATGAAATTATTTTATTATTGGTAAGCCAAACCTATAAACAAGTTTGAATTTTTCGAAAACCAAGTGGAAAACCCGTAAACCAAGTAAAAACCAGTCAAATCACTAAATTGGACCAGACCGATTCGAATCGAATTAGAATAGTCTAGAAACTAGCTTTTTCTTCTTTTTTTTCCTTTCTCTTCTTCTTCTTCTTCTTCCTGGTCTCCTGCGGCACCGTTCCTCCCTTCTCCCTCCCTTGCGGCACCGTTCCTCCCTTCTCCCTCCCTTCCCGTTTCTAGCCACCGCTCGACGAGAGCGAGGTGGTGATCGACTCCCCTAGAGCTGCTGGTCCCTTTTTCGGCTTCCTTCCACGCTAACAGAGCCTCTAATGGTGCCAATGGAGACTGTCTCCATCAACAGTTCTCGTTCTTCAATCTTCGGCAATACCAGGTGACTCTGGCAATGTGAAGCTTCAAAGTGAGTCTCGATCGACTCAGCTCCTCCACGCGGTCGACTTAGAAGATAACATTAGGAATAGACTTGGATAGTTTAAAGGTATGAAGAATAATATATAACAAGTTGTAATATATATATATATATATATATATATATATATATATATATATATATATATACTAGGGGCAAGTGGTACATAAAAATTAGAGGAATTTATACATACCTTGCTAGACTTGAATAAGGAAAAGATTGATCTACTATAGACAGGTGAGATAGGTAAGTTGATATACGAATTAAAGTTGAAATAGGTAGATTATTGCTTCTGTTGCAATTTTAGTATGGCAGTAACTATTTTAACCATTAGCTTAAGTTCTTGATATAATGTGAAGGAAATTGATATTATACTTTAATACTTTGATGGAAAATGAAAAAATTAGCTTATGTACTACAGATGCTGATTAGGAACCTTGCTATTGTTCCTTAATTGAGGTGTAAACTGAAATTCCATATAGAAACAAATAAATTATTTAGTTTAACGCAGAATTTGATAAAGGAAATTGAGTTAGTAATGTCTATTTATTTGATGTGATATTTGAATTGTAAGGTAGAATTAGGTCAGGATTTAAGAAATTTTATTAAGGACCTTCGTGTTGATGGGTATTAGGCAAACAGTGAGTATTTAGGGTAAGTAATAAATATTAGATCGAAATACTGGTGATTAAATAAATCATTAATAAAGATGATTAGTAGCACGAAAGAAATCAATTAGACGAAATAATTAATAAGTATACTCTAATATCTTTAGAATGGACAGAAAAGCAACATAGGTGGAATGGAAGGATATTAAAAAGAAAAGAGTTAAGAGAACTAAAAAGTGAATTAGCAAAAGATATTATTATGAAGGTCAATTTTGATGACAAGTTTCAAAGTAACTTGAGAGATCAAGTATTTGAGAGAGATTGATGGTTAATTAGAAAGCAGTAAAATCTCTTTAAAGGTAAGATAGCTATATGGATTGTAGTGAGGTCTTTAAGTATAGGGGCCATCTAATAGTTGAACTGGTTTATGGTAAGAATATCATTGGAAGAATAAGACTTGGATAGGTAGGGACTAAGAAAGCAAGCTGGAATCGCCTAGTGATACTATAGACAACGAAGGTTACAAAGAAGATTTTTCTTGAAATTTTGAACTAAAGTAATAGTTTTCAAATTTTTGATCAAGAAGATTTTAGTAATAGCATATGTGAATAAAATGGGTTAAATCTTATTATAAATAAATTAAATTTCAATCTTTTTTAATTTTCATAAACTATATGTTTGGTCTTTATAAATATATATTTTGCTTTCATAAAATATGTAACAGACTGATTTTCTTTTAGTGTCGGTAATAGTAATTTACCAGTCTGTGAATAGTACCATCGGTCTGGGACTTGATATTATTTAGTCCGGAAAAATTACTGTGCATATTTAATATTTTATTTATTATTTTTGGAGCATGTTTGCATGATTTAGGCGGGTAGAAAATATTTCATGAATATTATTGGAGAGTTTATGTATTAAATGCATAATATTTCTAGTGTGGTATTTTAAGAAATAAATGAGGAATTATTTTAGTGGAGTTAATTTAATTAAATGGTGGAGTTAAATAATAAGTAGAAGAGAATTATTTGAGGAATATTTAGAGCCATTGGATGAGATTACTTAGGACTTGATCTTAGCCACACATTTGGCATGAAATTAGGAAGTCAAATTTGACTTTGGCACCTTAAAGTTATTTTATTTCTTCTCTTCTCCTTCTCCACGCCATTTCCATCTTCTTCCTCTTTCTTTCATTTTCTTCATTTTCTTACCTACAAATTACACCAAGCTACCTAATTAAACCATAGAATAGTACTTAATTCTTAAGAATTAAGTAGTAGAAGTTGAGATTGGTGATTAAAAGCAAAGAGAAGTGAAGTTACCATTGAAGCAAGTAAGTTGTGGTTTTTGAGTTTTGTGAATTAATAAGTAGAAGTCATGGTTTAGACATGTTATTGATGCATTAAATCATGCTCCAACTATTTCTTTTGTCAAGTTTTGCATTTAATGTTGATTTCTCATACTTTGAAGAGGGTGGAGAACCCTCCTCAAAGGGTAAAGAGAAAGCCAAGGAGTAAGGCTTTCCAAGCTTATTCAAGCTTGTTAATAAGGTTAGTGCAATCATATTCTCTTTTCCTTTCACTTGTTTAAGTTTTTTTTACATCGTTAGGTTTTTGAATATATTTTGGGAACTTTGTATGTTTTGGTTAAATTGATGAATTTTAATGTTAGATATGTTCTGAAGTCGGATTGGAACTCATTTTCGACCCCTTTATACTTCTCATTTATTTCTGACTTCTTCATGAAAGTTGTAGCTCTATTTCTCCGCTTTCCAAAACATATTCTTATGTCTAATTCCAATACTTGTAGCTCAACTTATGATTTAAATACCAAAACTGGTTTTGTTATGGTGTCTTACCTGTATATCCGAAATGATTGTCCATTTTGACCACTCAAATGTCAAAATAACATCTTATGTTCTTCATAAAAGTTGTATATTTACTTCTTATCTTTCCAACCTATCCTCTTGTGTCCAATTTGGAGATACATAGCTCAACTTATGGCTGAAACACCCAAACTGACTCTGTTGTGACGAGCTACTTGCATCACTAAATTGAGTGCCCATTTTGACCACTATAATGACAAGATTAGGCTCTGAGTTATTCATAAAATTTGTTTCCCTGTGTCTTGAGACTTCTCTCGTTCTAGATTGGTTTCATTTGAGTGTTTGGTTAAGTAGGAATTCAATAAACATTGGTTAAGGGACTAATCTCGCGCAAATAATGCCAAAAATGCACTCCTGAGTGAAAACCGTGCCAGATGGTCTAAAGAGCGCTCGATTTCGAGCAGCCACGATTTTTTGGCCACCGTAGACGGCGATCTGAGGACCGACCGACGAGTCTCCGGCAAGGCTCCAAGAGGCAGAATCACCTCTTCCTCATGCGAATCGTGGCATCATAGTCTGATTTTTGATTGGTACGCTCTAAGACCCAATTCCAAATTTTTTGGTATAAATTCCAATTTAAAATTTTTAGTTGTTTAATTTAATTTTGAATAAAGAGATAAATATACTTAATTTTGAAAGTTTAGCATACGAGTCATTTAGAATATTTTAGCCTTTATGTTAGATTAGTTGAATATTTAAGTAGATTTAATTAAATAAAAAGAAATTAGATTACTTGAGTAGCTTTATATATAAATAGAATATTTTAGTCTTCTATAAATAAATTAATTTTGATTAGATAACGTTATTTATGGCAGCTGATTGCGATTTAATTATTTGGTTTAGGATTTAGAATTATTTAGTGCATATATGTGTGTGTGATGGTTAATAAAGGTTGTATAAGGTGGATGGGTTGATTTGATTGATTGCCCGACGGATGGGCTGTGTGAATTGAGTAAATGTTTAGATGAATGAAAAATGGTTATGGCGGACGGGATTAGTTGTTATGAATTGCCCAATGGATGGGCTTTGAGAATGATCTATTGTTGAATTGTAGTCTTAAGCAAGAGATTTAATCCAATTTTAGGGGAAGTTCTATCGAAATTTCGCTAGAATCTACGCTAGATATATTTAATGGTTAAGTTAAAGGCTTATTTGGAATAATTCTTTAACTTGATATATTTAAGACAGAGTACTTAATTCAATTCAATTCTCTCCTCTCCTTCGAATGGCATTTTGTTTAGATCCCTGTAGTTGTTCATTGCTTTAAAGAGTTAGGACCCAAAATTAGGGTGTTTTTCTCATTTCGCAATGTAAGTCGTAATAGGTAGTATTTATACCATATGCATCTACATAAACTCATACTAAGCAATGCTTTGTCTTTATTTATTTATTTATTTTTCAAGTATTAATTATTATATTATAGCATTTGCTTATATATATATATATATATATATATATATATATATATATATATATATATATATATATATATATATATTTATCAATACCTATATGTGAATGTCTAATTGTGCACTTGCATTATGATATTTAATTGTTTGATGTACTTGCATATAATTGTACTACTTGATTACATGTGTTGTATATAACAATGTTCCTTGTTTGTGTGGAATTGGGATGAAATAGGTCACCATGGGTTTGTGAGGGCGGTCAGTGATACCGTCGGCCAGGTATGGGGAGATCGATGCCCCCGTGTGCATCTGATGATATATGATATGGAAAACCACAGGGTGGCCTTGATACGGATCAAGGGAGCAAGATGAAGGATCCTATAGCTCTACCCGCGGGGCCAATCACAAGAGCTCGTGCAACCAAGCTACGAGCAGCATTGAATGCATTTGCTCAAGAACAAATCACATTGTAGCTTCAAGATCATAATTATGCAAGCTGTGAGATTGAACTTGAAGAAGCACCAAAGCTTGTCATGGTGCTTGAGGCGTGCAAAGAGGCTGCCTGTTGATGAAGTTTGCATGATTCTATACCTAGACAAATTATGGAGGATGTTATTTTATTATGAGCTTAAGTATGGGTTGTGTTGGGCCTCTGGCCCATTTGTCCTGTTTTGGTTTAAATTCTTTTAGTGGACTTAATTAATTAGTGTAAGGCTGGTTGGGTTTATTTTCCAGAGTTGGGCCAGCCCAAGATTAGTTAATGTTTAAGTCAGGCTTGTTTTAATTAGTTAGCTTGGACTTGTATTTAATTAAGCCCATTTGGGCCACATTAGGTTTAGGCCTGGGCTAACTTAAGTTAATAGCTAAATTAGGGTTAGCATAGGTTATTTATATTGTTGTAAGAGCTGCACGGCAGCCACCATTGAATATTGAATTTTAATCAAAACAAATGTGTTTTCCTTTGTTCTTCAAGAACAACCGTGTTCTTCATCCTTGTATGAATAGAACCGAATTTTCCTTAGTAATTAGGCTTGTGAGTTCTACAAGATTAATTGCGCCAAGAATTTCAGAGTTGTTTGCAAGAGTACTTGAAGGTAAGATTCTGATTCTTGTTTTAAATTCCTTGTTTTTCTCTCTTCAAGAGTACTTGGGGGTTAAAGGGATTGACGGGTACTTCCGTGATTGTATGCTTTCCGCTAGATTACCTTGTTGATTTGCAAGAGTACTTGTTAATTGGCTAGGGTTGTATTAGGCCTCCTATTGGTCATGGAAAAGAAAAGAGAGTATAAAAAAAAATGAGAGGGCTAGTCAAGCTAGGATTAGACCAGTTGACCATGTATAGGGGATCGGCTCCCTGGTGCACACTTCATGAGAGGATGGGCCATGTGTGAGGATGGCTCATTGGGGGTTTCGATGACACCACTGACTAATCTCCACGTGTTTGATTACTTGAGGGTGTGATTGTTTGTGGGTGCTGATGATGTGCCATTTATTTGATTGGATGAGTGCTCATTTTAGTGCTTCAGGAAGAATTTTGTGTGAATGCTTTTGTTATCCATTAATTATTATTCATTGTTAAGCTCACATTTCTTTTGTTTAAATCCTTCCAGGGAGTAGATTCTTTTGCCCGATTAGAGCTCTATCTCCTTCCCCACAGAGCTAGAAATTAACTTTTAGAATTAGCAGTTATTTAATTATATAGCTTTATGTACTAAAACTTATTTATACTTGTCTATTAGTGAACTCCGCAGTTATAGGATTGTAACCGATAAACTCATGAGGAGGTTTAGTCATTTATTTATATGAATGCATGAGATTGTTATGTTTTGTATTGTAATTGGGCCCAAACTATGAAATGATTAAGATGTTAGATTTGGGCCAAAGTATAATATAATTATAAGATTCATTTGGTATGGTTGCATTTTAGTGGTTCAGGCTTACTACGGGCCTCAGGGGCCTTAAGCTTACCTGGGCCCTAGTGCCGGCCCGACACACGAAAACGAGTTCTGACATTTTAGTAACAAATGTAATTAAATTAAAATTCATATTCTATATTTATGAATTGCTTAATTATTATTTTACTAATATATAACATTTTTTATACTATCCTAAGAATATAAATACAAAAAAAAAATTAATTTAAAAACTTTTAATAGCTATTCAAAATCATGTGTATTTTATGACGTAATTTTTATTAATTCATTTTGCATATTTAGCATAATGTTAATCTTTCTTTTTCTTGTGAACTAGATGAATGAGGAAGTTTAATTTCTCTTATTTCAAACCATCAAACCGCCAAACCGAACCAAACCAAACCACCACCAAAGATTTGGCTTAGTTTGAAATTTTTGATAGTCTGGTTTAGTTTTAATTTTTTCCAAATTGCCACTTTAGGTCTGGTTCAATTATTATATTCAATCCAAACCGACTCACGAACGGCCCTAGTTCAAATAAGCTCACTTTCTTAAACTCAATGCTTATCTTTAAAACTCCAATTTTCTAATACTTTTCAAATTGTTTTCGAAGCATTGCCTCTCATTGGATCAAGGTGCACTAGGTGATCAGGGTACTACACCATTTCCCCAATTGATTTTCTGCTTCCAATCGGATTAAGAAAATTTAACAAACTTATACTTTCTCATGAGCTGTCAATTACCCTAGGCATGCATGTAATTCACTATGTGTTGTTATTTTGATAGCACATTGTTTTGATTCTCATTCTAAATGTTTACAGATTTCCTTCCATTTTAGTGCACAGTGAGTCCACCTGCACTACAATAGAGGTCAATCTGGGACACGCCTCCTATGTTGGTTATGGTCAATCCCAACACAGGAGTCTCGAATGGGGTTTCGAAGTTCTGAAATTGATTCCTAAGGCCTAATTTCTGCCTTGATACCATCTTTGTCACGATCCGTTTCCAAAGACTAGACTGGCACTACAACCTAGGTGGGTTCAAGGCCTCCTAGGTTCGTAGCAAGCCTAAATTTGTTGAGCCAATACACTATTCATATCAAGGCCTTTGGCCCAATAACCAATCCATATAAATAAGGTTGTAGGCTCATCCAAACATTTCATAATTAAATTCAAATATCCAATAGACTTATTTCATAATTGACTGATACGTCGTGATTATATATAAGATAGAATACATATATCTATCTTAGTCAATTATAACCCATTCGGAATACAATTGTGGAATCTCTATATACATTTTAGATCAGCAAATGTATACATCCCTAATGCTCTTCTTTAATTGTGGTTCAATTTATTCATATCCATCGGACTTTCTTTGCTTCTTAAGACTTGGAGAAAAATAATAAGGTAAGGGTGAGCGCCTAAACTCAATGAGTAGAGTTAGATAACCCTCTCACCCCACACAATCACACATATGATAATCATGTTATACAATCGATAGCCCTCCGACTAATTATAAAAGAGCAAGCAGGCACGAATGCATACTTATCAAACATGTCACAACAGTTCAAGTAACCGAATAATGGATATCAGTCTGTGGGTTCACCCATCATAAACAAGGATCATGCTCACCCCCAAAGCATGCTTGAAAATAATTTTCAAAAAAATAAATCGATGATCCTTATGTCAAGGGCACTTAAGGAGCCTAGCCTCATTTGGGCTTGATAGATCCAATCCATCTGATTTTCCTTTCTTTCCTTTTCTTTTCCTTTCTCGAATTGAAACATATGAATAAATCAAAACCCATCCATAAACAATTAAGAATCGGACTCAAATCATTAAAACCAAAGAAAAATTTGATTCAGACCAAACCAACTGAGAATGGACCGAATTAGGGCTTGTAACCAATCAGGAGGAGAGAGAAAATCTCATCTCCCCCCCCCCCATTTTCCTTCTCCTGATTGTTGACCCCTTCTCCTCCTCCTCCCCTTTCCGTTTTCTAGCCAAATCTCCATTATTTCCGATGAACGAGCAATTTAAATTGATTTACTCGATGAAGAAAGCTCAATTAAACCTTAATTCATGCAATAAGGTCTTGGATTGAGAGAAATCATAGCTAAAGGGTTCGATATCATTGCAATACTGTTTTCTGGTGATTCACACCATTTTGGCAAGCCTAGAACACGAGGTTAGCACCAATCGACTCTACTCTCCATCCTCTTTCATTTGATGCCTCCTTGGCAATTTTTATAGTCAGAATCGGAAAATCTATCTCGGTGGCCGAATGAAACAGTTCGGCCAATTTCCTGCTAAATGGTTTATACCCACCTTGATTTGATCACATATTAGTGATCCTCTCATCGAAACGAGCAAAATGGTATATGGTTTGTAAATTTTGGTGAAGGTTCAATGTTCCAACCACCATGCATAGTGGCAAGCGGCGATAGCCTGGCGACTCTCCAGCAAGGACCCAAGAGACAGAATCTCAGGCTCTTCATGTAGATCACCATGGTATACGCCAAATCTTGACCGGTGAGCAATAAACTTCGAATTCTAATTTAACTACAATTTTTTCGATTTAAATTGATAAATTCTCGTTAAGCTATAATTAGTTTACATATAAAGATTAATAGTTTGAAACTACTAAGGAGCTTAGTTGGGTTTAGAACTTGAATTTTTGGATAAAAGAATGTGTTGTAGCTTAATTGAACTCGAGTATGAGTTATAAATGTGAAATACAAATATGTATATAGATAAGTGTTATAATGACATTTAATGAACAATGATGATAGTGATGTTGAACGATGAACGAATGAATGGAGGATGGGATGTGATTGAGATTGATTTACTCAACGAATGAGTTGTGATTATGTATTGAATTTTCTTAGCGATTGAACAGATAGATCATCCTATTTTAGGAGAAATGCCGTCAGATTTTCGGCAAAAACACTTATTAAAGAACTATAAGGCTTATTAAAATTTATAAATTAGAGTAAATAAATAAATAGAGCAATAATAAATATATAGATTGATAAGTTAAGACGAGTAGATATATTGGCCAAAATTAATAAATGCATGAGAATTAAATTTCTTGAATTAGAATTCTCACTCAGAATTTTCTTTCTAGATTCTTATAATTTCCAGAATGACAGGACAAAAGTTAGTAGGTCCTACAACCTTATTGGGTGAAACGCATGATATGAATGGTGTATTGGCTTAACAGATTTAGGTTTGCTACGAGCCTAGGAGGCCTTAAGCCCACCCAAAGCCCTAGTGCTGGTCCAACTCTTGAAAACGGATCGTGACAATTGATTTTTTAAAAATATATAGTAAAATATCTAAATTGCCCTTCTTAAAATTAAAGTTTCCTATTTAATTTTGCTACAAAACATCTAATAAGCATGGATAAAATTGGAAAAAAAAATAATTAATATACTCTCAAAATCCTAAATTAACAGTTAAAATGAAACAAGGTAAAATATTCATTTGTCACTATTAAAGTGGTACTATTTAATTTATTTATGAAGATATGAAATTTTTTAATTAATTAAAGAGGAAGTACTATTAATTAATGGCCCAACAAAAGAGAGAGGGGGTCTCGCAAGGTGGGCCAGCGTCCGTTGAAATCCCCGTTAAGGAATTATCTTCATTTGGGCCCATCACTGTACAGAAACAGTACAATTAATAATAATCAATTGCAGGTTTTGTAAAGGAATCATTTTTACAATTTCAATTTTAATTTTTTGGTCTATAATTTTAATTTTATAACTGGTCACATTATATAATTTAATTTTTATCATTATTTTTTTTGCAACTTATTATGTTTTCTATCCTGGGATAGAAGTTGCGAAAATTTTGTAATGAATTAAAAAAAATTAACAAAATCCTCAATTTCAACTAATTCTTTTAATTTTATCAGTTGATAGTTTATATTTAATGTTTCATAATAATGGTGGCTTTCATACGATTGATGGTCAAATTCAGGTGACATCTATTAAAACTAATTGTGTGACCTATTACACATGATATTTCAACATTCACTGAGAAATTCACTAACAACTCAATATGAAATTCAGCTTCTTTAATTAGTTAGACTAGTCATGTTATGGTAAGTTTTAAATTTTGACTACATAAAAGCCAATATTTTTTTGTCTAAATTGTTAATAACGTGTGTGTTCGCCTAAAATATAGATGAAGCAACAATAAAACAATAACAGAATTCAGCAAATTAACTTCTTAAGGGTATGATAGTAAACCGTGTGAATATGTATTTGTGAACCATCAATTAAACTCAGCATTATGACTTAAAGGCAAGTAAATGATGTCAATTCTGAGAAAAACACGGTGAGCCTAAGTGAAGGAGACTCAGAAGAATAGACTGAAAAATATTAGAGAGAACGGAAAATAAATAAGAAATGAAAACAAGTTTGTGTAATTGAATTAGTTGCATCCTCTGATCGTATTTATAATCCCATTGATAACAAATTATATATATTTTTTACCCTAATTAGACTTCTAAAATATTATTAAGGTGACACTCTAGCTGGATCACACATCAGTTAAGCACAAGGTGAAAAGTGATGTATATAAAAATGAGCAAGTTTTAAACTAGTAAAACGCATTTTGGAATATGAAATGGTTCTAGTCTAGGAATAAATATATGCGTATTATGCTTAAAGCGGACAATATCTTACTAAGCCTGAGATTCTTTAATACTTATAAAAAATATTAATTCTGTACGGACTAGATCCAAAGCGAATAATATCTTGCTAGAACTGAGATTCTTTAACACTTTATAAAGAATGTTAATCTATCAGAGCCGATCAAGTGTCCTTGGAGGTACCTTGGGCCTCATGAGTAAAGAAATGTAATTAATTATTTATAATTTTAATATATGTTTTCGGCAGAAAATATTTGCTTCCTCGTTTACTTTTCGGGCCGAGATTGACATTTTGGGCTAAACTATATTACTTGGTTTAAAACCCTTAGCCCAAGTAATAGAATTTAAGCTCATCATGGCTGATATTAACAGTGGCCCCCTGTAAATAGCATTCAGGCTCAAATATCAACGGATATGTTGCATCTTTTCCAGCCCAAGTTTGTCTGTTTACATTCCACTACGGATCTTCATTTTTCCGTGTAAACCACTGAATTAAATCAAACGAAACCAACTTAGGTATATATATATATATATATATATATATATATATATATATATGTTAAATGATATTTACATTTTGTTTATTTTTTTAATAAGTATAATTACTTTGTAATTTCAACAGAATTAATATATTATATATTATTTCAATTTGATACGTTATATATATCAGTTCAGTTCAATTTGTAACTCAAAAATAATTTAGTTTCCAATTCAAAAAGTTCGCAAACCATAATTATCAATTTGGTTTGAAAATTTCTTCAAACCGCTCTAAACTAGACCGTGAAACACCCCAACCTTCTACTGCCTCTTCATCATTAGAGCTGTAAGGGTGTTTAGTTTAACTTTTATGTCAGTCAAACCTACTTTATAGTAAAAAAAAAAAAGTAAAAGTAAAATAATATTTGGTTTGATTTTAAGTTAAAAAATCTACTAAAAATAAGTCAAAAAGTCATAAGGTAACCCTTATCTACTTATTTTAGGTTTTGATAAAGTAAAGGACTATATTACCTGAATAATTCTTATATTACCCTTGGTTTTTAACAAACCTTTAAATTTTCTATTTAATTAGTATAGAATATTTGATAATTATAACAAATTAAGTTACTTTGAATGGTTGAATTGCTTAAAAATAACTTTTAAATAATCTTACCAAATATTTAACTACTTAATTTTAGAATAACTTATATATAATATCTCTCAGTTTAAGTCGTGGAAACTTGTTCAGACATATTGGATTAAACTATTAAAAATATCCCAAAATTTTTGTTTTCTAATAATTGCATTACATAGCTAACTTAATCCTTCTAGCAATCTAATTGTTACCTTTTGTCACAATTGTACCCTAATTCAAAATTGGTCAAAATTAGTGAATGAAAAAAAAAATTAAAATGTGGATCTCACACCTCATATTTGAGTTGAGTTAACAATTTGGTGGTTGTAACAATTGCACCCTAAAATGATTTTAATCCTCATATACCTAATTTTAACTTTTTATCACAATTGCATATCAAATTCAAATTATGGTAAATAATACTATCATAATTGCACCCTACATTCAAATATGAGTCATAATCAATGACAATTTCAATCTAAATTCAAGAAGAGATGAGTTCGGAATAAAGCAAATTATGGCAAATATGCAATCATAATTAAAACTTTAAATTCAAAATTTCATCTCGTTTTTTATGTGCAAAGCCTAAATTACTCGAGAAAATATAGTGCACTCCAAAAACAACCTTTAACCTCCAAACACCCCGTGCAAATTATGTAAATTTATTGAATAAAAATACTAATTGTGAGTCTTACATCTGCACGTTAGGTTAACTAATCCAAAGGGTTGGTTAATTGAAATGGTGTATTTCATGAACCTCTTCTATGAAATCATTTGCAAAATGTTTTGCTTTATTTTGAACTCATCTCCTCTTGATTACTTCTTCTCTAGTAATCTAGGATTTTTCTATTAAAATAAGATAAAATATAAAATTAAGATGAAATTGTAATTGAATGTGACCCCTAATTAAAATTTATGTGCAATTATGGCTTTATATTTGCCATAATTTGAATTTGAGGTGCAATTGTGATAAAAAGTTAACATTAAGTAATTGAGGGATTAAGATCATTTTTGGATGCAATTGTTACAACGGCTAAAGTTTAAAGTATTATATAGTTTAGTCAACTCATTCCTTGGAATAAGTTAACTCAAGTATAGATTGTGAGATCCACATTCAATATATTTTATTTACTAATTTTGACCAATTTTAAATTAAGGTATAATTGTGACAAAAAGTTACAATTAGGATGCACGAGAGGTTAAGTTGGATTTAGAATGCAATCGTTACAAGATGCAAAGTTTGGAGTATTTTTACATATTGTTTGAAATTGAAATTATTTGATAGGTTTGGAGAGTAAAGTAAGGTAGAGAGAGATTATTTAGTCGTTTGAGAAAAAAGTTTGAGGGAGAGTATGGTTTTTTGAAAGTTATTTGAAGGGTTGAAAAATCCGTCTGAACTCCCCAATCTTCAATATCCCAAATCGGAGTGTAAGCAAAATTGGGGTGTAAACATGGTTAAAAATTTTAATTTCTAAAATTATCCATAATTATATTTATAAATCTTTCATGATAAACGTATTTACGTAATATTTATATGTAATATTACCTTCCTCTACCATCAAACCAAACAAAAAAATGTTATTAAACCTTCATTTATACTTTCTTCAAAAATACAAAAAATACATTTATCATATTTCCTCTTACCATACTTTATTATATCTTGCTTTAATAATCTCTCTCTTCCTTCATCCAAACAATGCCTTAATAGTTTAGCCGATATATTGTTATGATCTCGGAAGAACCTTTTAGCCGATATATTGTTATGATCTTGGAAGAACCTACGCTCTACAGTCTTGGCGCTACTGTAGCTTGTGAGGTTTTTTTCTAACTCCAAGCAAAATGCTAAACGTAATATATTTTATTTGCTAATTTTGACCGATTCTAAATTAGGATATAATGATGATACAAAGTTATAATTAAGATGCCTAGAGATTAAGTTAGTGCAATTATTGAGACGCAAAGTTTAACATATTTTTAATAGTTTAGCCAATATATTCTTATAATCTTGGAAGAACCTACACTCCACAATTCTTGCATCACTAACCACCCCACTCTAAGAGCCATATTTTCTTCTTGATAGAGAACGTCATAAGTGAGACAAGGAAACGAAAGACCATAAGGAAAATTCCTCATTTTCTTGCAGTTTTCCGCTTGCCACACGAGCTAAAACCTATTTTCTTTCTCAAAAGCATAAAAAGAACACTCTCAAAATTTTATTGGATGGGTTCCAATGGAGACGAAGAGGTGAAGGAGAATGTTATTAGGTGTGCCCTAAACCATCTAAAAGGTAGTTGCACGTAGATATCATATTTTTTGTGTTATATATTTTATTAATTAATAAAAAGACATTATTTATCTTTATATTCAATTAATGTCCATTTCATTCTCAACCAAAAAAGAAGATAATTATCCATGATGATTACTTCAATCGTTGAGATTTACATTTTTCTATAGAAATTTTATAACTGACTTGCTCTCAATTTTACACAAAATTTGCACAAGCAGAAAGCCCAAGTTAGAGAAAAGCTAAATCATCCAAAAAATTAGGTTGGTTAATCTTCAGCAGCCAAAAGAACCATGAGTTACAGGGAGAATTCAACGCATCAGCTTACAGAAGATTCACATTTGCTCTTGACGGCTAAAGCTGCTGCTCTATACCATGAGGCTGCAGCTATAGCTCCTGGATCAGGGACCGATGCAAGCATCTCTGCTGAGACATAGGTAGAGCGGCCAGCCTGCATAAACCATTTCATGAGACCCCCACATACATGCGACGCAATGCACAAAATGGTGAAACAAAATTGCAACAGGACATGGATATCGCATGCAGCTGAAAAATATACTAAATACTACAAAAAAAGCAGTAACATTCAAACAAGAATGTTAAAGAAATCAACAAACTATGCACCAGAATGAGGCACTGACAATATCGTGTTAGCAAACCTCTGCAAGTTTACAAGCGCTACACGCATGGACTCAAGTGTAAATTGCCACAAATTGAACTCATAGATTAACTGTCATGTTTGGAGTTTGACTCATTCATGTTTTCCAGATTTTCATGCATTCAATTATTTACCTTTTTTGTGATTCCTGTTTTGTAGGAGGGTGTCCTCCACTTTCTTTTCATCTAAATTTGTTTCCAGTTTGTAGGAGGGTATTCCTCCACTTTGAAGTACTGCTCCTTTGATTCAGGAGGTAGTTACTCCACTCATGTATTTAAACAATAACAATCAATGAAAGATGCAGCTTCCAAAAAAATCAGTCTTTGAGCACTTCAGTCTCAAGAGGTACTCAGGTTCCCTCCTTAGAGCCTGAACCAACAGTCAACATAGGTCGTAAAAAGAAAAACCCCAACCAATCCACTCAAACACCACCCATACCCATTACCGACAGACCCATAACTAGATCGTTAACCTAGGACCATAACATATCGCCTAGCTTATATAAGCGAAGTAACAAGGCGACTAGTCAGGAAGAGCATACAAGGATCTTTGCATTGGCACATATCATTATACCAGATCCTGTTTCATAAATACGTGTGTTTAACTGTAGAAAACTTTGCCTTTCTACAGATTTTTCCAAGAAAACTAGAAAACAGAATTCTGTGCACAAATGTGATATTATTCCAAATAGAAAACTAAAAACTCAATTTCCTGGTTTTCTAAAGGACAACTTGAAAACAAGTTTAAGATTTTTTCCAGCATTTCCTTCAACAAAAATAAGTTTCTTTTGACATTTTTTTTAGTAGTAGTAGTACTACTAGCAGTCTTTCACTGTCTTTTACCGCTTCGTTTTTGAATACATTGTCATTCTTATACTTTAATTATAGAAAAAAGATATGATATGAACATATTTTTAAATTCCAAAATTGGGAAATGATTTCCTGCTTCTGGTAAATGAACATGTTTGTCATAGAAAACGAAAAGAAAGGTTTTCAATTAAACTGGTAAATGGAAAAAAGAAATTGGACTCTAAGGTTTCAAGCCAAGCACCACTGGAAAGAATATGTACAACAATTTTAACAATATCATAACAAAGTAGTTTCCTAGGTTTTTGAGTTCTGATAGAATAATATATAGAATAATGCAATGAAAGTAATATGCGACTACGCAATAATAGTTTTTAGGGTAAAATAGCTTTTACATGCAAAATATTAATTTGATGTATGATTAGTACTTTTGAAATAATAATTTTCACATTTGTTTAACTATCCAATAAGTGTTTAATCAATCTAATTCAAAAGTTGGAATGTTCAATAGAATTATTTTACAAATTGAAGTATTTAATAGGTTATTTTATAAGTTTATGTATTCAATGAGTCAGTAAAAGTTACAGGTAACGCAGAAAGTACAGGGGTCAATTTATGTGTTCAGCCAGTTTCGAATCCTGGGGAGGCATACACAAAATGATGTGGGAAGGATGAGGATCCTAAAATGTGTGTGGAAAAATACAAGAGAAGATTGAACACATTGGAAGAAAATATTATGATGGAGTAACGTGAAGGTTCGAACTATGGGCGTATTTAATACTCCCCAATAGAAGAGGATCAATAGTCAATGTAGAAACAAATAAATAGAAACTCCTAGTTATGCCTCCTGAAAATTGACTTCTTGTAGTAGTAGAGAAGTTTATCATAGTTCTCTTTTAAAAGAAATGGAAATTCATCTAAAAAACTGATCATAGTTAGCGTGTCAAAATGCTAATTATTATTTAAAGTTCAAAGAATGAAATGTTAAGATGCTAAGAGTTTACACAAGCTTCAAGCTTAAATCTCTGAACATGCATTAAAATTGTCTTCTTAACACTTTTCTGTATTTTCTAATTGTTCAAGTCATCAAGTTTTATGATTGAATACACCTTGCAAAACAATTAGCTATTGTCTTTACTATCTCAACCTTTAGAAAAGAATGTTGAATTATGAATTGCTTCATAGTTGACTACAAGATCATACAATAAAGAACTTCTCTAAAACATGAAGTTTCACAATAAACTACTGTTAGATTGCAATAGCTAAAGACAGAATTATTAAAAACAAAAGAAAAAGTAGCCAATTAAGAATACAGTATAGTCCACTATAAATTCTGATGTCCCATAAACTGCTGCTATAACAAGCCAAACCATAACCTCCTTCATTCTAAATTAGATCTAAATTTAACTATCAAAGTTCTTGTTCTCTGATGTATGCATTTTATGCATACAATTTTGGGGTTTTAATTGTTTAATTAGTTAGTTAAAGATTATTTTGAAAAGAATAATTCTAGTTTTTGTACATATTCTAGATGTTTTTCTCTCCCTTAGTGTAGGAGTGCAGGAATTAAATGTCTCAATAGTACAAAAGCTAACAGAGACCCAGAGGAGTCTAACAGCCAGTTTATGCGCTGTGTATTATGCACTTAGAGTCAACAACTTTCCTAAAAAGCATGCCCCACCAACCAGCTATGCATGCTGAAGAAACGACATTCCAACGAGCCGTTAACCAGGCTGAGAGCAGCTCTATGAAGCTGCTCTTCATCAGGACCGCCCGTTTGTCGGGCGTGCATTTAGGGTTCCTACAAGCAGACTAGAAAGCACGCCCTAATGACTGCCCGTGCAAAATTCCTCTCGCCACTAAATACAAGGGACTTAGTTAGAGATGTCTTTAATATCCTCTCACAACAGCCTTTATACTATAAAAGGGAAAAGATATGGCATTTATGATAAGGAGAGAATCAAGGATATTTACTAATTGCAACATAGAACAGAAAATCCTGGAGAAGAGAGTCACCTTACTTCATTCTCTTTATCTAGGTTGGAGAGAGTCTACTCCACAGTAAGCAGCAGATATTGGAGCTTTTACTCTGTTTTCATTGTGGACAAGGATGGCTTTTTTGAAATCTCTTTTCCTCTTCTTCTAGTGTTGGATATACTTGTAATGAGTAGTGAGTAGTTTCCATTACTAGTGTTGGGTGGAAACCCATTTGAACTGAGATACTTGTAATCATTTAATGCTTTTAATCTAAAGCTGATGTTCTTGATTTATGTTCGGTGATCTTAATGCTTCAAGTTATGAAGAGTTCCATGCTTGTATGAACTTAAATGAGTGGGTGAAGGATCAAGAGACGAAACCCATAATTTGACTGACCATAATATAAACCTGAGATTTAGACTAAGAGATAAGAAGGGTGTTAAGGGAAGTTAAGAGATTTATTCCTAAGTAGTCTAGGAGTTAGATTCCTAAATAGTTAGAAACATCTTATATATATATATATATATATATATATATCAGAGTTTTTCTGAGTTCCAAATGATTGTTTCCGGAAATTTTTTTTTCCATTTCTTTTTGGGCTTTCCTGTGAGAAACGCCTGTCCTACTAAGTCAGAATTGTGGGTTGACTTTCTTGTCTTACAGCCCACCTGAGGTGCTTCCTCAGCTGCTGATCGGCTCCACCAATTTCCGATCACTGAAACCCTCGCGAGTGGGCATTACGCGCCACTTTTGTTTTTCTATTCTGTTTCACGCGCCGGCATGTGACGGCAATCTCTAGCGACTGCGTTTGGTTCTCCGAGGTCAACTCGAGGTCAACAGTCTACTCCGGCAGTTATCTTTCCAATCCGGTGCAGTTCCGGCAGGGGCGTTCTCGGCAGGGGCGTTCTCAGCAGGGGCGTTCTGATTGTGTCTTTTCCAAGTTATGACTATCCTGCCTTTGCTTATGTTTGTGTTGAGTTTTCACATTCAGTTATTATTTTTGTGCCTTGCTTCTATGTTAGTGTTGAGAATTTGATTTTTAATAATGACCGAGACTAGAGCTGCTATTACCAAAATAGTCCCAGCCATGAGTAGAATTACTGAACACAAGCTTAATGGGACTAACTATGTGGATTAAAGTAAAACAATTAGGTTTACCTGAGAAGTTTGGATGAAGATGATCACCTAACTAATGATCCACCAGTTGGTGACATCGGGCCGAGTTGGTTAAGGGAAGATGCACGGTTATCAGATCTGGAATTTTATTAACAGTGAAGTGGTTGATTTAATTAATCATTGCGAATTTGTTAAGGAACTGATGGAGTATCTTGAATTTTTATACTCAGAAAAGGGAATCTGTCTCATATCTATGAAGTTTGCAAAGGATTTTATCAAGCAGATCAACAAGAGAAGCCTCTTACAACCTATTTCACGGAATTTAAAAGGATCTATGAGGTACTTAATGTTTTTTTGCCCTTCAACACTGATGTCAAAGTGCAACAGACCCAGCGAGAGCAAATGGCTGTCATGACTTTCCTTGCAAGACTTTCTCTAGCTTTTGAAACTGCCAAATCACAAGTTCTTTCAGGCAATGACATTACCTCTCTTCAAGAGACTTTCACTAAAGTATTGTGCACTGAAGGATCTCATACCGCTTCACTTTCTGTAAATAGAGCTATCATGAGTCGTAATCATGTAATTGGGCAACCAAGAAACAGAGAAAGAGGAGGAAATAATCGTAGTAATGGAGCAATTAATCTCGAGGAAAGTATTATATTTGCCACTGTTGCCATGAACCTGATCACACCAAATAGTATTGCAAGAAAGATAAATAAGCCACCAAGGGCAAATGTGGCCACTTAAGATTCTGCAGTTGCTTCTTATGATAACACTGTGACAATATCTGCTGCAGAGTATACTGAGCTCTTTAGAAACCGTTCTTCTAAGTTTGTTGATCCCTCTGTCGTTGTTGTTGCCAATTTAAGTACACCTAATAGATGTCTTATGTCTACCTCATCAGAATGGGTCATTGATTCTGGTTGCACATATCACATGACAAATAACCCTAATCTCTTATCCTCATTAAGAGAACCTGATAAATTTAATTGCCATGTTACTCTAGCTGATGGGTCCACCTCTTCTTTCAAGGGTATTGGCACTGCTAATCCAACTCCATCTCTTCCTTTGTCTTCTAAATTATGTTTGCCTCATTTTTCATTCAATGTACTTTCTGCTAGCAAAATTACTCGTACATTAAACTGCTGTATAAAATTTTACCCTACTTATTGTGTGTTTTAGGATCTTTTGACAAAGCGGATTATTGATAGAGGACGTGAGTCTAGTGGCCTTTATCTTCTAGATGAACAAGTTTAATTATCTTTGGCTGGTGCTCTATCTCCTCTTGAGACTCATTATCGTTTGGACCATCCTTCATTGTCTACTTTAAAGAAATTGTGTCCACAGTTTTAGTCTTTATCGACTTTAGAATGCGAGTCTTGTCAGTTTGCCAAACATCATGGTTTACCATTAGTTCCTCGAGTCAATAAACGGGCTTCGTCCCCTTTTAAGTTAGTTCATTCAGATGTTTGGGATCCACGTCCTGTTACTTCATAAACTGGGTTTCGATATTTTGTTACTTTTGTGGATCATTATTCTCGTGTTACTTGGTTATATTTAATGAAAACTCGTTCTAAGATATTTTCTATTTTTTGTTCTTTTTGTGCTAAGATCAAAACTCAATTTAATACATTTGTTCGCATATTGCAAAATGATAATGCTAAAGAATATCTATTTAGTTCTTTCCAATCATATATGTCATAGAATGGTATTCTACATCAAACCTCTTGTGTTGATACTCTTCAAAATGGGGTTGCAAAAAGAAAAAAACCAATATCTTCTTGAGGTTGCTAGGGCACTTCTATTCTAAATGAAGGTACCTAAACACTTTTTGGTTGATGATGTTCCTGTTGCTTGTTTTTTTATCAATCATATGCTTTCTTCTGTGCTCAATGGTGAAATTCCTTATAGTGTCTTATTTCCTTCCAAACTTTTGTTTCCCATTGAACCTCGTATTTTTTGTTGTACTTGTTTTATGCGTGATGTTCGTCCATAGGTTACCAAATTGGATCCAAAATCCCTTCATTGTGTTTTCCTCGAGTACTCTCAGAATCAAAAAGATATCGTTGTTTTTCTCCCTATCTTAATCATTATCTTGCTTCTGTAGATCTCGCACTCTTTGAAAATACTCCAAGCAACTCCCTATCTTAATCATGATCTTTTAGTATACACTATCAAGCAACTTCCTAGCTCTCATGCTCCTACTCCTACTCCTAATCTTTATTCCTACTCTAGCACCAGCATCTGCTCGCCCTCATTAGTTTATTCCAAAAGATCAGAGACTCTTGACTCACTTCCCTCACCTGCCGCTTCAACAAAAGATCCAGTCCCTTCTACTAAACGTTAGTCTGTGCCATTCAGTACTCTTCAGTCGGACCTTGACCTTCCCATTGCTCTTCGAAAAGCTAAATGCCAGTGTACCTATCCTATTTCTTCTTTTGTCAATTATGATTATCTTTCTTCTTTATCTTGTTTTGTAAGTAACCTAGACTCTGTTTCTACCCCTAAATTTGTTGTTAAAGCTTTGTCCCATCCTGGCTGGTGTGCAGCAATGAAAGAGGAAATGGTTGTCTTAGATGCTAATGGTACTTGGGATCTTGTGCCTCTCCCTACAAGTAAAAGAGATATTTCTTGTAAGTGGGTTTTAACTATTAAAGTGAATCCCGATGAGTCTGTTGCTTGTCTCAAGGCTCGTTTAGTTGCTAAGGGCTATTTTTAGATTTGTGGACTTTATTACTCTAACACTTACTCTCTTATAGCCAAATTATCTTCTATCCGTTTGTTTATTTCTTTAGCAGCTACTTTTGATTGGCCTTTACAGCAACTGTATGTTAAGCATGCCTTTCTTCATGAGGATCTTTAGGAAAAAGTTTACATATAGCAACTGTCAGGCTTTGCTGCTCAAGAGGAGTCAGATAAAGTGTGCAAACTTCGTAAATCTCTTTATGGCCTAAAACAGAGTCCTCGAGCTTGGTTTGGTAAATTTTGCGAGGTTGTACACCAATTTGGCATGTAGAAGAGTACTTCTGATCATTCTGTATTTTTCAGAAGTACTAAGATTGGTTTAATTCTACTTGTGGTTTATGTCAATGACATTGTTACTACAAGAAGTGATTCAACCGACATTGCATCACTCAAGTAATTTCTCCAAACTTAGTTCCAAAGAAAAGACTTAGGATCATTAAAATATTTTTTAGGTATTGAAGTGTCTAGGTGTAAGAGAGGAATCTTTTTATCCCAAAGGAAGTATGTCTTTGTCTTACTGAAGGAAACTAGAAAGTTAAGTGCCAAGTCATACAGTGCTCCAATGACTCCTAATTCGCAACTTACAATTGATGATGAGTTATTTGATGATCCTGAGATGCATAAAAAATTGGTGGGCAAACTGAATTATCTTACGGTAACACATCCATATATTGCTTACTTTGTAAGTGTCTTAACCAGTTTATGTGTTCTACTGTTATCCATTGGAAAGCTATAGGATAGATTTTGTGCTACATGAAAGGTAATCCAGGTCGTGGCCTCCTTTATAGTAATCATGGGCATTTGGACATTGAGTGTTTTTCAGATGCGGATCGAGCAAGTTAGAAGGTTTATAGAAGATCGCCTTCAGAATATTGTGTCTTTATGGGTGGAAACTTGATATCATGGAGGAGCAAGAAACAAAATGCAGTCTCTTGATCAAGTGCTGAATCAAAACATTAAGCTATGGTACAATCAGCTTGTGAAATAATTTGGATTCATCAATTGTTAGAGAAAATTAGTTTCAAGTCGTCCTTGCCTACAAAGTTATGGTGTGATAATCAAGCTACTCTACACATTGCATCAAATCCAGTATTCCATGAATGAACAAAACATATTAAAATTGATTGTCATTTCATTCGTGAAAAGAGACAACAAGGTCTTATCTCTATAGGGCACGTCAAGACAAGTGAACAGCTAAGAGACACTTTCACAAAAGCTCTATATGGATCGGGTTGACTATCTTTGTAACAAGTTGGGCATGATTAACATCTATGCTCCAATTTGAGGAAGAGTGTTAAGGAAAGTTAAAGCCCTATTTTTATATAGAGTTTATTCCTAAGCAGTCTAAGAGTTAGATTCCTATATAGTTAGAAACATCTTGTGTGTGTGTGTGTGTGTGTGTGTGTGTGTCACTCATTGATGAAAAATATACACAAGTAGAGAATTATTAACACAATAACCAAGGGTATTGAGACTGTAGTGATTGATCACTTATAAAGAGTCCAAAGATCAGGTGAAGTGGGGGACAATGAAGATTTTCCAATTGATGATTCTTTTTCAGGAGACCTGGTGTTTCAAACAGCACTTGCAAGGACCCCATGCTATGTTAACTTTGCTAATTTTCTTGCAGCTAGAATTACCCCACATGATCTGAGCAATTATTAGAAGAGATTCTTATTTCAAGCAAGAAACTACTTTTGGGAAGATCCCCTAATATATAAGAAGTGTGGAATGGCTTGATAAGGTGTATACCGAAAGACGAAGTAAATTCCATACTCTTTCACTGCCACTCTTCACGGAGTGAAGGACATGCAGGTCCAAACAAGACAGCTGCCAATACTATGAAGTATGGCTTCTATTGGCCCACAATTTTCAAAGATGCAAGGCGATTTGTCGAAGAATGTGATAGACGTCAGAGAATTGGGAATATAGGGAAGCCAAATGAGATGCCCCAAAGAGGAATTCTTGAAGTTGAGATGCTTGATTGTAGGGAATTAACTTTATAAGACCACACCCCTCCTCTTGCAACAACAAATAAATCCTTGTGACTATAGATTACACAAGTAAGTGGGTTGAAGCAATTGCCTGACAGACAAATGACTCAAAGGTGGCGGCTAGGTTCTTGAAGAAGTATATACTTTCTAAATATGGAACACCAACAGGTATAATCAGTGATGGAGGCACTCATTTCTGCAATAGAACCTCTGAAGCTCTTGAAAAAGTTTGGTGTATATCATACAATAGCCACATATTATCATCCACAAACAAGTGGACAAGTGGAAGTCTCTAATAGAGAAATTAAGTTGATCCTTGAAAGACAGTCAGCAGATCAAGGAAGGATTGGTCTTTGAAGTTGGATCAAGCTTGTGGGCTTATAGAATTGCCTTCAAAGCTTCTATTGGAACTTCCCTTTGGTTTTTGGCAAGTCCTGTCAGCTACCAGTTGAACTTGAACATACGTCATTGTGGGCAATGGGGGTGTTGAATTTTGACCTTACAACAGCTAGTAAGAAGCGACTTCTTCAACGCAATGAATTGGATGAGTTTAGGTCGAACGCCTATGAGAATGCTAAGATCTACAAATGGCAAGCACGTCCCCAAGAGGCGCTTTGTTATGGTCCCAAATTTGGATCTAGTTATGGGTCTTTGAATTAGAGGATCAGGTTTGAGATGAGTATCTTAGAAGGAGTTTTCTTCCTTCTATCAGTGGTGACAGACTTAGAGAGAATCTGCAATCTCCTAGAGCTCGTTAAGAAAGAACTCTACAATCTCTGAGTTTTAGGAACTCAAAACATTTTCATAAAATTCTGCTTACATTTTTCCTGATATCACAACCTTTTAAACAACTAAATGCAAAGCTAAAACTACCCACTACCCACTAATAACTACCATTACGATAAATAACTTGCTTAACCACCCTACTAATACCCATTAACAAAGAAACTGATAATAACATGATAAACACTGAATAACTAAATAAAAACACCGTAAATAGCAGTAAAACTACCCTAAGTCCAGCAGCCCCATAACATTACACTCCCCCTCGAAAAAGCGCTTGTCCTCAAGCGCAAAGGATGGATGACATGCAATCTTCAACTTGTAAAAATGTGATGCAAACAAAATCCTTATTACCCTCTATTATTCTGCAAATAAGGAGCTGTTTATTGTGCTTCTATATTTAATTAATATTCCTGGATCAAATGGCTCCTCTAATGTTTCCTCTATGTCATTCTCGAATTGCTTCTTCCCACTCCCTTCCCATTTAGAGGCTGCCAAATCACAAGCAAGACCCTCTAATTGTGCTAACAATTGATGCTTGATTATTTCTTTCTTTTGCTCCACTCTATCTTCTATACACACAACTATTGAGACTTGAAACATTTGCTGGAAAACTATTCGCTCTGCAGCAGTTTTAGGTTGTTCCAATTTTGCCAACTTTCCTAAATTATTACTCCTCATAGGTGGTCCAAGAACCTCCAACTCTGTGAATTTCGAAACAGTTGTAGTGCCCCTAGGAGATTCTAGACCGGCTGAACCTATTGGACCCTTTGCTTTCGGTGCTTGACTTTCAGCACTTGAAGAAGTCAGCCCCTTCTTTGTGGATTCCAAGTCAAAAGACATGGCATCCAATTTGGCATGAAGTTGTTCAACTTTATCATTACGGGTCTGATTGGCCTGCTGCTTGGATAAGAGTAAATTGAAGAGTTTGGTAAGCTGGTCTTGAACAGATTCGCCCATAACTTTTGGCTCTGATACCAATTGTTATGGTCCCAAATTTGGATCTAGTTATGGGTCTTTGAATTAGGGGATCAGGTTTGAGATGAGTATCTTAGAATGAGTTTTCTTCCTTCTATCAGTGGTGACAGACTTAGAGAGAATCTGCAATCTCCTAGAGCTCGTTAAGAGAGAACTCTACAATCTCTGAGTTTTAGGAACTCAAAAACATTTTCATAAATTTCTGCTTACATTTTTCCTGATATCACAACCTTTTAAACAACTAAATGCAAAGCTAAAACTACCCACTACCCACTAATAACTACCCATTACGATAAATAACTTGCTTAACCACCCTACTAATACCCATTAACAAAGAAACTGATAATAACATGATAAACACTGAATAAGTAAATAAAAACACCGTAAATAGCAGTAAAACTACCCTAAGTCCAGCAGCCCTATAACACACTTCCAAGAAGGAGACTTAGTCCTTTTCAACTCTAGGCCTAACTGGCATATTTTAATCCACATATCCTCTGCTGCTCATTTTGGATGCAAAAAGACATGAGCTCCATTTGTTCAATGGCACTGCCAACAAGGGTTCTAGGAAGCTTCCATGGGCCTTCCATAGCACAAAAGAAAGCCAGAAGTAATTTTTCCTGAATTTTGTGAGCCTTGATGCACGAGTTTGACGAAATGATGGGGAAGAAGCATAAATCAGAATCTTAAAAAGAAGGAAAGAAAATTGAAACAATAACATTACCTGTGCTTGCATCTGTCTAGTTGATTCAGCTCCAGCAAATGCTGCTTCAGATGAAAGAACAAAAGCAGTGGAAGGATCATCCCCAGCAGCTAACCTCTGTTTCAGAAAGTAAATATAGTATCAGAGTATAAAGCACATCAGCTACGAGAATAAAAGAGAATTACTCTTGCTGCCAACCTCCTGAAGAGCTGCTGATGCTGGAATAAGTGCATCTAATAATGTGCGATAGCCAGCACTAGCCCCACCATATTTACTCACGGCAGCAATGGAAGCTTGAAGTGCATCGGCCCCTGATTCATGAGAATGAATAAGACCTAGGCACATGTATCTGGAATTATCGCATTAGGAACATAATCTCACATTGTTTTGATGTGGCAGCTGATTGTGTGTTTGCTTTCAACTGTGCATAAGCTGCCTTGCAAAATATATTGTATCTGTTCCAAAAAAGAAAATCAAGGGATTGATTGATTACACACAAATGCCAAAGGCAATCAAAAGAAAGGAATGACGAAGGTCAATCAACATAGAGAAAAAGCAAGTAAAATACAGAATCCCACTCGTTCCTCCCATAACTCTTCTAATAGATGATCCAATTTCATTCACAGTTTCTGCAGCATCATTCAGAGGATAACTAGGAACAGAGAGAAAGTGATTCAAGTGAGATCATGAAAATAAAAAAACTGAAGGAAGAAAGCTTCATTCAACTTTTGTAATAAACTAAAGCATATGCATCACTAGCTTTAAAAAAAGCAATTTATGAAGTATGTTCTATTCTGCAGTGTAGGGGAATCCAGTCACTGTATTAGTTCGAAAAATTCAGCTAAAACCAATGATAACATTAGAAATCACATGCTACACAAGATTTGTCAAAGCAAGAGACATGAAAAAGCAACCAAAACTTCTGAATAGTAGAGAAGCTAACTTACTACTTTTTCATGTCCTCCAGAATTGCAGTTGCTCCTCTATACATCTGCAACAGCAGATAAATCAGCCATGAATCACGGGTGCTTATCATGAGATTCAGAACAAGTTTGAGGATAGACTCGACTCACTGTTGATCCACAATCACCATCACCTACTTTGCTATCCCATTCATTTAAACTGTCCCTAAGATTGATAATTGCATTTGCTGCTGCCTCAATAGCCACCTCAAGAATTTGTCCTTGTTCACTTAATTGTAGCGGCCGAGCCAATGACTAATCAAAGTCAGGTTTAACAAAGTATTAGTCAGAAATATTAATAACCTCTGAAGGATTGATCCAATACACATCATCTTACTGTTTCACACCACCTTCAGCAAAGAAGATGAGACTTCGAGGGAATATTTTATAATATATAAAAATTCAAGGACTAAAAAGCAATCAAATTTTAAAATTTCAGGAACTCAATTGTAATTAAACATTAGATGGTAATGACATGAGCAGAGCAAAAATTCAGACCCAGACCACGGTTCAAAGTGGTAAAGACAGAAGAAAACGGGTCAGAGGTGACATTTAAATTCTTAAATACAAATAAAGTTTCTTAAAAAATCATAACTAAAATACATTTACAGTAATAAGCTTTACTAAACTTTATAGGTACACTATTAGAATTAATATACTAGAGCTAATATGATAAAATTTCCCTCTAACAAATAAATTGAATTTTTAAAATAGTCATGTTTATAATAGAAGAGATAGTCAAGTATTAGAGGGGGTATTACTGTTTGGTAGTCAGTCAGGACTTCTACTTTTCAAAAATTAATTCAATGGTTCCTGTATCTAGTAACAAGTGAACTGAGAAATAGAAACGGGTCTAAGCCTTTTAAGGTCTATACAAGAAGATGATCAAAGTATAAAAGGCAATTGATCCAAGGCAAAGAGGATGATCTAAGGCAATTGATTACTGGATCAATGAGTGGGAATGACACACCAGGCACAGTTAGTTATGAGTCAACAGCAATACAAAAGGCAGCGCAGCTCAACACCAAAATCATCTTTTGTGATTTTATTCCTTTTGGCAGAAATATTCTGTTGGAGAAACCTCTGTTTCTTGGCTTGGTTCTTGCGATCCAAGTTCCCTTTTTCCTTATCTTTTATTTCCCTTTTCTTGAATTCCTGTATCAAGTTCCTGAGAGTTGATCTCGTTATGCCGTTATTCTGCTACTAAGAAAAGAGATAATCAAGTAATATAATTCCAGATTTTCCTTTCAAAGCTTGTTTGGTGCTCTATTTTATAATCTGTATTTTTCTCACTGTTCCTTACTCTATCAATTTGGTCCGACCTTGCTTTGGATCTACTGATGACAACTACCAGGATGGATTCTCATGTAGAACAGATAGAGAGGAACATCTCTACCATTGAAACCCGCCTCAATACTATGGATGACTCCATGAAATTCTTTCGCAATGAACAAACCCAACAAGCCCAGAACCTTTCCACAATAGACCAGCACCTAAAACTCTTAACCCAAAAGTTTGATCAACTCATATCCACCTTCACCATCGGCCAGCCCAACACAAAATCTGGCGATTCTTCTTCCCCCAAACATAAACCCACTTCCTCAAACACCATACCCAATACAAAAACATCATTCCTTGATGAACACACCCTACCGATTAAGAAAGTGGATATGCCAATCTTCAGTGGCTCTGACCCGATTGGTTGGGTTGCTAGAGTGGAGCAATATTTATAAATCCATCAGATCAAGGAGGAACTAAAGGTGTCTCTAGCCCCAGTAGCCATGGAAGGAACTCCCCTCCATTGGCTCCGCTAGTTTCACCAGCGTACACCACTATTATCTTGGGAACAGTTGAAAGTTGAGCTCACCCATAAACATGTCGGTGATGTCTCTACGATTCCTTATGAGCTGCTGGCAGCTGTCAAACAAGTGGGTACTGTAACCAAGTTTATGGATCAATTTATATCTCGAGCTACTCAGGCTCCATCCTTGTCCGACTCACAATGCCTCGACTATTTTCTTAACTGTCTCCACAGCGACATCCACCTCCGCCTCTGCTCTTATGAGACGACAATTGATTTATATCAAGCGATGAAGGTGTCGAGAGAGATCAAGGGGGAGATCCAATTCTCCTACACTGTTAAAACCTCCACTGGACTTAGTACCCATCTCAATCCTACCCTAACCCAATTCGGACTTGGACCCAAACACCCAGCCCCAGTTAATTTTAAAAGCCCACAATATTCCAACCCACCACTGCTTAGAGATGGCAATCTCCATACTCCAGTTTGACCTCCAGACAACTCTCGTACTCTAGCCCTCCCTCCAACTCAATCCAAACCTGCTGCCGCTTCCCTCAAACCAAGAAACACTCGCCATAACTCCCATCAAGGGTATCAAGATCTGCGAGCAAAGGGCTTATGCTTTAAATGTAAGCAACCTTACTCCCCACTTCATGAATGCCAAATCATTCTCTTCGTGCCCTAATTGCTGGGGAAGATGAAAATTTTGTTAATAAGGGTCAATTGACTGAAATGGAAGGCTCAACAGAGGTTCTTACACAAGCTGAATAGGACGGGGCTCACTTCTCTCATGTAGAACTTCCCATGAATTCCATCAGTGGTATTTGCAGACCCAAGACAATGAAGATCCAAGGTCAGCTGGGTTCTAGCCAGATTATAGTTATGGTTGACAGTGGAGCAAGCCATAATTTCATCTCTATCCAATTGGTTCACAAGCTACACCTTTCAGTTATCCAAGCTCCTACATATTTTGTTCGTCTTGGTGATGGTTGTAGAATAGCTGCCTCAGGGGTTTGTAAACAACTTCGAATTCAATTGGGTGATTATGAGGTTCAAGCTGATTTTTATGTCTTCCCTCTCAGCGGTGTCAATTTCATCTTGGGGGTAGCCTGGCTTGAGACTCTGGGTGAAATACATATCAACTGGGCTAAGATGTATATGAGGTTCCTATAGCTTGACAGATAGATTGTTTTGAATGGGGACCCCTTCTTATCTAAAGTCTCTTCATCGTAGCATTCTCTACACAGAGCAACTAAAGTGGACTTTTCTGTTCTGCTATGTGAATTAGACTCTGGCTCCAAAATTCCAGTGTCCAAAGACAAGTTATCTGCTTCTCAAGATCAGGCTCTCAAACAAGTTCTTCAAAACTATAAGGAAATCTTTGAGGATATTAAGTCACTTCTCCTCAAAGGTATGCTGATCACCAAATTACTCTTAAGCCTGGGCAAGAGCCAATTTGTGTCAAGCCTTATCGGTATGGACATTTACAAAAAGATGAAATAGAAAAATTAGTAGCTGAGATGTCCGCTGGAATCATACAGCCAAGTTGCAGCCCCTTTTCCAGCCCGGTCCTGTTATTGCACAAGAAAGATGGCAGTTGATGTTTCTGTGTTGATTACCGCCAACTAAACAGACAATCCCTAATAAATATCCGGTTCCTATCATCCAAGAACTATTGGATAAGCTTCATGGAGCATGTTTTTGCACAAAATTGGATTTGAAGTCAAGGTTTTATCAAATCCGAGTAATTATTCCAGATATCCACAAGACTACTTTCCGTACACACTCAGAGCATTACGAGTTTCTGGTAATGCCATTTGGCCTGATGAACGCCCCTGCCACCTTCGAAGCAATCATGAATGATATCTTCAGACCTTATCTCAGGCACTTCGTCTTGGTTTTTTTTTTTTATGACGATATATTAATATAAAACAAGGATTAGGATTCACACCTGAAGCACTTGTCCTTGGTCCTTTAGCTTCTGCACCAGCATCAACTCCATGTAAATCAAAAGAAATGTTCATTTGCTAAAACAACAATGGAATATCTAGGACATGTCATTTCTAGCAAGGGAGTCTCTATGGATCCAGTGAAAGTACCCAGAATCCTACGTTGGCCTCCCCCAAAATCGATAAAAGTAGTAAGGGGATTTTTGGGTCTTACCAGATATTAGCAGAAATTTATTCGGCACTATGGCCAACTAGCTCAACCACTCACTTTCTCTCCTAAAAAAAAGTTCAACTTCAGTTTGCTTGGACCTCTGCTGCCCAACAGTCCTTTGAATCCTTGAAACAGGCAATCACTTCATTTCCAGTGTTGATAATGCCCGATTTTAGTCAGCCTTTCGTGGTAGAGTGTGATGCCTCGGGAGTCCGTATCGGGGCAGTCTTGATGCAAAATGGGTAGCCTATCGCCTTTTATAGTAAAGCCACTTCTAATTTAACGACTATTCACTCAGCTTATGATAATGAACGTATGACGCTGGTTCTAGCTGTCCGCCATTGAAGACCATATTTAATTGGCTGGAAATTTTTGATTCGTACTGATCAGCGGAGTCTCAGCCAATTAGTTCACCAAGAGGTAACAACTTCAACCCAGCAATATTGGATTTCAAAACTAATGGGTTATGATTTTCAGATTGAGTATAAGCCGGGAAACTCTAATAAAGTCGCAGATGCTTTGTCAAGAAAAGAAGATCTTCAACTCCAAACTCTCTCCCGTAATCAATGGGCTGATTGGGACGACATAAGCAAAGAAATTCAGGCTGATGATACTTTGAAGCAAATAATTTTTTACTTGCAGCATGACACTAGGCAGCACCCTCATTATCCCCTCATTTATGGGAGACTATTATTTTAAAGGGAGGCTAGTCTTGCCTGCTAATTCAAAATGGATCCAGAGAATCATTTCTGAGTTTCATTGCACTCCTGTGGGAGGACATTCTGGAACCTATCGCACTTATCGCCACATTGCATCAAATTTTTATTGGGAAGGGATGATGGGTATGATCCAGAGATTTGTTGCCTCATGCTTTGTTTGCCAACAACAAAAATATGAGACTCAATCCCCGGCCGGTCTCTTACAGCCGCTGCCTATTCCGGAAATGATATGGGAAGAAACTGCCTTGGATTTCACACAGGCCTGCCCCATTCTCATGGTGTCAATTGCATCTTAGTGGTGGTGGACAGGCTGTCCAAATAGGCCCACTTTCTCTCCTTGCGGCACCCTTTCACTGCAAAATGCGTTGCCGAGTTGTTTACTTCAGAAATTGTTCAGCTTCATGGTTTTCCTAAGACAATGATTAGCTATCGTGATCCACTATTTTTAAGCAATTTTTGGAAGGAGCTCTTCAGATTGCAAGGCACACAGCTTAAGTTTAGCTCGGCTGTTTCTGCTGTGTGCAAACCGATGGGCAAACCGAGGTCTTAAATAGAAGCGTCGAGTCTTACCTCCGCTGTTTCTGCTGTGAGCAGCCTCGATCTTGGGCAAAGTACCAGGCAGAATACTGGTATAATACGAGCTTCCAAGGAATGGCTGCAAAAACTCCTTGTGAGATTGTATATGGCAGGCCACCTCCTTCCATTCAACAACGTTTACCAGGATAAACAAGAGTTGAGGAACTCATCATCTCCAAGACCGCAACTAGATTATTAGGCAACTAAAGTTCAATCTCTTTCGCACTCAACAACTGATGATTAAGTATGCAAACTGTCACCGTCGATATATTCAGTTTCGAGTCGGTGACAAGGTATTTCTCAAGCTCAGGCCTTATAGGCAGCATTCTGTGATCTCTAAAGTCAATGCCAAGTTAGCAGCACGCTACTATGGCCCATTCGAAGTTATCGGCAAAGTTGGAGCTGTAGCCTATAAGCTACTTTTACCTCCCACCTCTCGGATACACCCTGTTTTTCATGTTTCTCAGCTCAAGAAAGTTATAGGGGATCACAAGCCGGTTTCTGAACTTCCCACACAGCTGCAAGATGTTGAGGAACCCCTGGTTGAGCCGGCTGAGATTATACAGACTTGCTCCATCCTAAGAGATAGCCTGCCAGCTCGACAATTCTTAATTTTCCCAAATTTCAGCCTCGAGGACAAGGCTGCTTCTTCAGCAGGAAGTATTGATAGAAATAGAAATGGGCCTAAGCCTTTTAAGGTCTATACAAGAAGACACAGGGGTGACGCCAGCAAAAGAGGATGATGCAAGGCAATTGATTGCTTGATCAATGAGTGGGAATGACACCTGGCACAGTTAGTTACGAGTCAGCAGCAATATAAAAGGCAGAGCAGCTCAACACCAAAATCATCTTTTGTGATTTTATTCCTTTTGGCAGAGATATTCTGTTGGAGAAACCTTTGTTTCTTGGCTTGGTTCTTAAGATCCAAATTCCCATTTTCCTTATCTTTTATTTCCCTTTTCTTGAATTCCTGTATCAAGTTCCTGAGAGTTGATCTCTTTTATGCTGTTATTCTGCAACTGAGAAAAAGAGATAATCAAGTAATCTAATTCCAGATTTTGCTTTCAAAGCTTGTTTGGTGCTCTATTTTATAATCTGTATTTTTCTTACTGTTCCTTACTCTCTCACGAAGTATATAGTCCTTCAATTAGAATTTCTATAACTTTTCTGAGATCAACTAAAACGAGTCCACAAAAACCCAATAAATGTAATTTATGTTAAAAAATCACTTTTTGGTTGATATTTACTCCAATTCCTTCTTTCTCATCTTGTTTCAACCTTATAGCTGAAAAATTAAGGATTATATAATTGAAAGATCATAAATACAACAGTCCTTAGAATTAATTTTGAAAACAAAGATCCTGACTAGCATAATATTCTATAATGTAGAGACTAAATAGTAATTCATACTAAGGGTAAAATAGACAGAAAATCCAATAGATGGGCTAAATCTATTTTAACAAAAAGTATAATAGATGGCAATAATAATTGGATGTAGTTAAAATAGAACTATAAATTAATTTTTAAATATACAGATCCTGACTAATGTATCTCACTAGGGACTAAATGGTAATTCACCCAATGTTAAATGACAATAAGCATATTGGTATTCATAAAAGCTCAATAAACTAGTTTTGAAGATTACACATCATACATTGGATAAAATTAATGACCTTTAAAAAGAAAAGTGGAAGATGTAAATAGAATTATTTTGTAAACACATTAAACATGTAACTTAGGTAAAAAAAAAAAAAAAAAAATCTCAATTGGTCATTTGGTTCAGTTGAATTAGGCACTTGAAACATCTTTTAAGTCAGCAGTTTGGATCCTACAACCTACAACTAACAAAATTGATGCAATTGCTCATTAATGGTGATGCAGTAGCTTGTGATGGTGCCATATCAACCTCATAGGCCTGAACCAAACAACTTATCCCAATTGAACCATGACCAGGTCTACCAGCTTGCTAGTTATCCAGCCGGTTTGAGCAGGCTTTAATAAAAATAGGTTTGATAGATTAACAGAACTGATTACTACATAAATTCCCATCGTTTATTGACCAGTTCAGATCTAAAATCCATGGTTCTGATAGCTTATTTGGGAGTCTATTTCAGTTCAAAATCAACCTATACTGAATAGTGTAAAGAGAAGTTATTGGCTTTTTTGATCTAGGGTATAATCTTGAACCTCAAAGAACCAAGTAGCAGTTAGAGATGATAAAATCAGAACTTTTAACATTTAGGATTTTGATCTTTCTTTTTTAACTTAGACCAAATTCAAACTAAATCTTACCTATTTGTATTAAATTCATTTTTACTAATGTAATCAAGTCAAAGATATTGTCAACAAAGTAAAATAACCAAACCAAATGATTTTTAAAAAAATAGGGAAGTGGAACTGTAATGAAGTAATGACTAAAATAAAAGATAAAATATAAACATTATATACTATTATTAGTTCTTAGCTACTAGCAAACTATTGACGTGACCATAAATTTGATATACTGCAAAGCTATAGCCTCTGATGCACCACTTCAATTTTACATTTAAAGTTTCCATTAAAAAAAAATTAGCATGTCTTCAAATTAGTTTTCCATAAAACAGATAATAAAATAACTGCAAAATCCAAGAAGCAGCAGGTAATTTCTCAAGCCAAAGAGGGTTGTTTTTTTTTTATCACATAACAAGATAAGCAATAATGCAAAAGTACCTCATCACTCTTCATTAAGAGAGTCAATGGCACAGGAACAGGTATCTTGGCAGGTGGACGATTACCTGCGAATAAAGAGAACTCCGGAAATCAATGTAGCACTTCTACTGACTACTTTGGTTTATTCTAAATAATAATAAGCTATTGTTGAAAGGGTGAACTATTTTGTGTTTTCATTAGGAAAATATATATCACCTGATGCATTAGTCAAAAGTGATCATAGAAAACAATCTTACAGACAAAATTTAGTAATACAGAGAATTTGTTCCGAAACAACACCACAGACCATCAACTCCAGCAGGCCAGAAAGGAGCTCTAGTTGCAGCATCCAAGCGTTGCAAAATAGCTTCATCTGCCTTCATGATAGAAATTGAAAATCCTGAAAGAAAACAAGAAAGGGGTGACAACCATGCTGCTCAGCAATAGAATGCTCATTACACTAAGTCGCTAAAATCAGACCTGCCATATCAAGAGAAGTCATAAATGACCCAGTATACACTCTATCAACAGCCAGTCCATGCTCCAGCTGCAATTGAGGGACTGCTTTTCCTGCTGCAATCATCAACTCCATAACAGGAGTGGCACCAAGTCTGCAATTAGAAAAGAAAAACAAAAAGTCCAACCATCAACGTGAACCCAGAAACATGAACCCGAGATCGCATAATTGACACAGATGCTAATGACGAAATATATGCAATTATATGGAAATGGATTTACCCCTGCTCGGTATAAATGAAAGTAGAATTCATTTCATTTGCAAATAAATTTTGTAATAGAATTCATTTGTAGATGAATTCCTGTGTTTTGTATATCATGTTTAAATCAATGAATTCAATTGACGTGCAATGAAATTCTGTTTGTTCAAGTGTGAAATTCAATTCAATAAATAGAGGCATTTACCCCAATAAAAATTATGTCCGGGATTCATTTGGAAATTCTATCAATTTTGATAGAAATTGATTTACGCATATATTCAATTCCACAGAATTAATGAGTGAGAACTCTAGACAAACTTTTTTGTATACCAAACATGTAAAGAAGTGTAAATTTGCAAATGCATTCCATAAAATTTCATGAAATTCATTTATATCAAGTCTTAACAAAATGTTTAATGTTCAAAACATCCTCAAAAGGAAACAACCACATCAACTATCTGATGATTGATTTTACACATTATTATTAAACAAGAGTAAATATCAATCTCAAGTGCAAATGAAAATACATGAACCTACCCATTGACCATGAGCACCACTCTATTACCTCGTGTGATTGGAACATAGCTTGTTTCCTGCCACATTAAATGAAACAGAAAATAGATAATTAAATTATATTGTCAACTGAACACTAAAGATTTTGTAATGTGAAATTTCTTTTCCTGCGTGAAAGTAACTAATACAAAACCTTTTGTAAGAAAGTGTCTTTCTAAATAAAACAATGTATGCTAAAGTTAATGCCTCAAGACCTTTTCAAGAAAAGACAAGTTTGAATGTGCATGCAGATAGCAGTTACTTAAACAAAGAAACAACTTGGAGACATTGCAAAATTTTAATATCTGGAGGATCAATACAGTTTCCTTGGCTAAAGTCAGAGTCAACATTAATGTCATCCACTATAAGTTGTGAGCCAGAGTCAACATAAATAATTTCATGCCAGCGCTTCAACATGCAACCTGTTAAAACAGTTTCCTTGGCTAAAGATTTTAGTTTTCCACTTAGAATCTAAATAACAAGTCTTAGAATCTTAATAAAAAAGAATGTCATCTATATTACTCACCCCTTTTCAATACCATAGCCTCTTTTGTGTAATTATAATTAGGAAATTCAACCAATAAGACCCACAATTAAATCTGAGGCCAAATTAGCAGAATATTTTTATAACCCAATCTTTTTTCTAAAAGAACAAAAAAAATTAATTTTCATTGATCTAGTAAATAAAAATTGTCTTGTTTTTAAATAATTAAATAATTCTTTTAATCACAAAAGATATTTTAAAAAATAGTTTCCAGGCTCTAACACAAGAAATTTCCATCTCTTAATTTGAAAAAATAAACAAAAACTGATTAAAACTCAGTCTAAAATCCAAAATAAAAGGTAAACCCAGCAACAACATGAATTCTGTTTGCAGCAATCCAACTTAGCCATTAACCATCCTTTTTTTTTTATAAGCAAAATTCATTAACAGAACACAACATAAAAGAATTCTGCACAATCATAACAAATGCAGAAAATAAAACGAAAGAAAGAAAAGAAAAAGAAAAAAAAAAAAGAGACAGAACAAGGACCCCTGTGACAAAATTGGCCTATCAAAATAAATTTCTCAAGCATAGAAGAAAACAAGGGCAGCCAAAAATCATATTTGAACAGTTTAGGAATCAATAAACCACAAACTCAACATGTACAATATGGAAAGAACGATAATAGATTCCAAAAACCTTGAGAAGATGAAGCTACCATCTAAAAATAGGTTTCCAAAAGTTCCATCAAGTATCAGTCCTAAGAAACATGCAAACAAAGAAACTACCAAACAGACTCAGCCAGATCCAGTCCCATATATAACTAAAACCTCGTGCAGCATGCCAGCCGGTTAACCCAAATCTTGTATAGCAATATCAAGTCCTCCTTGCTAGCATTCTTCCAACTGCTTTTGACTAGTGTGATAATGGTAAACTTCAAGTTTGAGCGTTTATGATTTGGAAATGTAAAGAAAAATGAAACATGTGGGGAAGTTGAGGAAAATATTTGATGATTGGGAAAGTTTGTTTGCCCTTTTTTTTTCTCAATAACAGATGATTGGGAAAGTTGAGAAAAAAGATGATGGTTATAAAACTTTGGAATGTTGAAATCTAAATATATTTATATTATTAATTTTTATTCTTTCTGAGCAAAAATTGGGTTCAATTGACTCCAATACAAAAGTACTGTGCCAATATGGCCACAAATTTAATTTTGACCTTGATAGGATTAATCTAAAATGTCAAGGACCAATATGAAATTTGATTCTTATAATTATCTTGTACTTCACTCTCAAATGAGATAAAAATCTATATGTGACTTTGATTCTAACAAAAGAATCATGATAACACAACAAACAAAATGGAAATCACCAACAGTAGAAATCTGGACTCGATTAGTTTAAAATTTCATCTTTATGACTCGTTATGGTAATTTTCTCAGTTTCAAGATACAACTGACATTTCACCAATTTTTGAATGTGGATTAAAGAAATAATAAATTTTTAACTCTTTTTCTTGTTTTTCATTTTTCTGCTACAATTAGTAACATGATGAACATCTAATGCATGAATTTATAGGGGGCTAAATGTCAAGTTTCAACACATACCGTCGACAAAATCTGCTTAAGAATATGAGAAACCACCACCTCAACAGGCTGAATGTCAGCTACAGCAGCACCAGGTTCACCATGCTAGGTGGGAAGAGCAAAACAAGTGCATGAAAATTAGATCTGATTCATAAATGCCCAATCAGAAATTTGAGCATGTGAAGTGAAGCACTATGCTGTTGTTAATAGTATGCCAAAAAGAAAAAATAGATAGCTACAGGCTAACCAAATGATGTGCAAACCATAAAACAGAATCAACTTAAAATACATATATATATTACTTTCAGTCCTTTTTCCTCTTTACAATTAGACTAACAAAATAATTTCAAAAACATGGATTCAAGTTAAGCTAATTTATAGCAATCAAAGTATGAAAACAATCAATTAGCATACAATCCAATAACATATAGTGTTTTATTTTAGGAAAACAGTGCCTAACTGGAAATTACTCACAATTCCAAGACCAAGTTCCATCTTTCCTGGACCCAAACGATCCGAGGTAACCTGACCAGGCAGCGTGCAAACTGACAATGCAACACCCATTGTTCCAACCAATTCAGATGCACGTTTAGCTTCTGCAGCAACCTCATCAAGAGGAAGTCCGGCAGCAGCAGCAGCTCCAGCAACCTGTCTTTCACAGAGGAGAAAGCATTAATCAGAAGTAATTGCATAAAAAAGAATATTTCTAAGCTTACAAAGTTCCAAAAGAAGGAAGAAAAATGGTCAAATGATAAGAGTAAAGCAATCAATAAATTACTACCCTAAGTAAAATAATGGATAAGGGTTAAAATTGGTTCTAAAACTTTCTCAACATCTCCAAGCAGGCCTAGATTAACTTTCAAGCCTAATTAGACACCGCTTATTCAACAGCTTATGCCCCGTGATTTGTTGCTCCCAAGGTTTTCGATTGGTCTTATTTCTACCTGGATTTCAAGCCATTGTCTCAGTCGGTGGCCTAAGCCAACTTACCATTAAATAATTCAACCAGATATCTTTAACACATTCATGAAATTATGACAATAAATTAATAACTGATTAAATTCAATATACAAGGACAAAGTTGAATAATAAAAGTTAAGACCATAATAAGAACCACTGAGAATAGCAAGGATGAATCCACAAACTATATTTGCAGGAAAGAACAAAGGAAGCAGGAAAACAAAAATAGAAAACAACAACACAGAGAGAGAGAGAGAGAGAGAATCAAAAGCAGGACTCAAGCACAGGAAAAGAATTTGATGCTGCCATTCTCTTGGTTGAGCTTGTGCATTTGTGTGTCAGTGTGTGCAGATACAGATATTACCTTATGAACTAGAATGGTCCCTGCCAGACCACGCCGTCCAGCTATGCCCCGAGCTGGAGGTAAAGCACAATCATCTCCAACAATTACAGTCTGCAAAAGAAAACAGGTGATTCATTTGATTTTTCTCTCACCAGCAATGAGTCTAATCAAGGAAAGAGAATAATTTGAAATACACCTCTACTTTATAACCCTCAGATTTTGCTTGCTCCGCAGCTAAACCAAAATTTAGTCGATCACCAGTATAATTCTGTCAAAAACCCACATTACAGCACCATGAATCCACAAGCACAAGTACAATCTGCATGAGCAGATTTTTATGTAGGCTATCAAGCTATTCAAGTAAAGGAAAACCTTTTATTCCTCCCACTTCATTTTCCTAGTCTAATATCTGTCTTTTTCCTTCTATCTCTCATTGTAGGGACATGCAAAACCGAACCAAACCAGTTTGGTTAGGATTGGTTTCTGGCTTTGGCTCATTTTTGGGCTTGATTCAATTCTGGTTTTGGTTTTTAGGTTTAAGTTTTACATAATGAAAACCAAACCAAACAGGAAAACAAATTTTTTTTTTTTTCTATTAAAACTGAAACCAAACTGAACATTTTAAAAAATGAAACAAACCGGTCAGCTGGTTCAGTCAGTCTCTGCTCAGCCCTACTTTCTTTCAAACAGAGACATAATTCTCACAAAATATATTTGAATTTAATAACTTGGGTAACTATACCTTGACAATCAGAAGACATCCCATGGGACCAGTCACAGCACGAATGCCCTAAAGTTGAAGCAGGTTAGAGAGAAACCATTTAAACAAGAGATATATTCATAACTGATGTAAATATCTTGCAGTGAAAAATATAACAAGGAAAAACATACAGCAAGAATTGAATCAACTTGTGGAGAAGCAAAAACCTCTCCACAAATAGCAGCTGTGAGCATCCCTTCTCCAACAAATCCCGCATGAGCCGGTTCATGGCCACTTCCTCCGCCTGTATCATAAAGCAGATTCAATATAACAAACAGGTAAAGTGCAATGAAATTTAGTTCCAGGAAAGCACCAGATTTGCTTTATTCACATGATGCTTAGACCAACAACTGTACTTATCAAATCCCATCAGAAGTTGATTACCATGGCAATCAGGTGCATGTTGTAAGGTTCAGTAGTTGTTTAATCATACATCAGATGCACCTTAGAAATCAAAAAATTGTTTCCATTACTCCTAAGATATTATTTATAATTATCCAATTATAAATTGCATGTTTCTTTCCCCAAAAGATCCCACATATATCATGTATCTCATTCCCATTTCTTCTATAATGGACAAAGTGGATCGACTCCCATCCATCAGTGGAAACTGGAAAGCATTTCTACATCAATAACAAAATCATACAAGATATCTATTTTGTTACATTTTGATCAAAAGCACTCTCATTATTTTTTTATTTTAATTGTGAATGTTTCTCACAACCTACATTCAATCCATAATTCCTTCTCCTAGCCACCTAAAAATAGTCTTAGTTTTCTATCAATTTTATACACAAAAATATATGCTTGTATGTAATCATATAAAGAAGGGATGGTAACATTTATTTTAATTTCCTAACACATTTTATTTCTTGTGCAACTAAATGCCCTGAGCAAGAAGGAAGAAAGGGTAATAGCTAAAGCTGCTTGTCTGTTTTGAGCTCTCATAGCTTCCGTAGTCGTACTACTCCTAACTAGAAAGTCTTCAGCAATCCCGCTATTACCCAATACGCACGTACATACCTCTTTTTTCTATACCCACAAAATAAAAACAAATCACTACAGCATTCACCATTTCACGTTTAAACTTAAACCATAAGCATGAGCAAAAGAAAAAAGAAGTTCACACATGAGTTTTGAAGCACACAATAACGACATAGGTCTTCAAGTTTCAGGACTAAACAATGTTCAAATGCTTTGCTAGTAATAAACCTGATATTATTGCAACCTTGTCATATGTAGCACTCGAAACATCAGCACGTAATACAACCTTGACCTGCCCAACAAAACAAAATAAAAAAGAAAAAGAAATGGAAAAGAAAAATGTCACAACTTATTGTAATGTCATGCAGAGTCCAAAATTGTAATAAAGAAAATTTTATTATTCAATCACCTCTGGAAAACCATCCAAGTACTGCAGGCCAGGATATGTTTCTGCTAGACCCTCAATAAATTCAGTTACAACATCTGCGATCAGGAGTCATGACAACCAAAAAACAAATTTTCAACTACATGTTATTCTCATTATGAAAATAAAAGATGAAATTGCAACCTTGTTATAACTCATTTCTACACAGGGTTACAACTTATTTCCATTTTGAGCATTGGTATCGCTCGCAAGCCATGATGCATCTTGGCATCACATGATGCATCTATGAAATCTTAGCCAATGCCATGTCTGATTCAGTGAAGGACTAGTTATTCACAGTAGTTTACTGAAACCAATAGCACTCCAGTTTGGCGCCAGAATAGCAAAGAGAATACTCTAAGGCATGCATTCATTTTGCTGCATTCCCTTTTCTGGGGTGAACCATGAAATTCACCATGAGGAGAATAAGGCCCTAACTTTCCTTTTCATTTGCGTTTTTTATTTAGGCCGTGAATCCTATATCAGCATATTATATCAGGAAGAAACGTTGAAATAGTAACTACCCTTGATAGTTAGGGCCTTATCATCAATAGAGGCAAGTGGGCAAATAAGCCAATAATATATTATTAAAAAAAAAAAAAAAAAAAAAAACATATTCCGCAATGCTATAACCCAAATTAATGCCCTGCGGTATTAGATGACTTAAATGAGCAGAAAACAAAAATGCAACTAATGTCTACTCTGATTAAAAAAAATGTCTGAAAATGAAGAAATCGACAAATTGAGACCTGATATATCCAACCTATACTAAAAAATAGAAAATTCAACAGCGCTAATCATTAAAGTACTTTTAACTCGGCCATAAGGTTCTGTTGCTAACTGACTCTTCATATAAGAACCAAACGTGTTTCTGACTATTAATATCAGTGAAAAGTGAAATTCCACTTTCTCGGTAACCAAACACAAAATGGCACATAGAGTCTAAAAAATAACGAGAATAATCGAAGAATGGAAAAGAGAAGGGAAGAAAATTCGAGAGAAGGGAAGAAAATTCGAACCGCCGGGATCGTTGATTAGTTTCTTCCCTTGAAAAGCCATGAGAACAACGTCGCTTCAGCGATCGAAGAGGGCTGGTAAAGAGTGAAAATCCTAGTGCTAAATGTTGCATCAAATGATTAAACTGTAGAGAATTTCAAGTGTAGAGTTTCACCAGGAGAAAGAGCTCTCGTCTCTCTCCTCTTGCTTGGAAGCTTGAGAGAGAAATATTTGCTTGTGACCTGTTTTCTTTGTCCGGAGAAGAAATATTTTCGAACATGACGAGAAAGTCCTCCTCCCTTTCACTAATTTACTTCTAATGTGGTTCAATTTGGAGTCCAGGCCCAAACCAAAAGAATTTTGGGCCTCGTAGGCTCGTTAATCGAAAACGTGGGAAATATGAACTCCGTACTTGTAATCAGTACGGAAATCTATTTTCCTAATCATAATACCTTCATATGTGTATATGTACGTCTGGATTTTCATTAACAACGTTCATATATTTTCTACGTGTCTTTTTAATCAAAAGCTCCTAGTATTTTCATTTTTTATACTCTTTTAATTTTATATATATATATATATATATAATATGAAAATATAAATTTTTGTTTAAATTAAAATAAATATAAATAATTAATTTGTATTACATACTGTATAATTTACTTTTAATATTATTTTTTATATACTTATTCTATTTTTATATAATGGAATGGTCTCAAAATAAAGTTCAATCTAATCTGTATATTTAATCCTTCAGTTTTAATTTATAAATATAGATTCTTAAAACTCTGATGGGTGCCCAAAAAGAAAATCAAGTTATCACTCAATTCTCAACCATTGCCTTCAATTTCAAATCAATATCTATATGCAACTATAATAAAAAATAATAATAAATTATTTTTTACTGGTAGGTAAAAGAAAAGAAATAAGAAGATGATCTAAATTGATAATGATAATCATTTTGATTACAGTGATAGTATTACTTGTCTAGTGCATTAGAGGAAGGAATATATGCAAATTCTTGAAATACAAAAAATGACCGAAAATATAAATATATAGTTCTAGATTTTTTCAATTCATAAACATTATTTTATTTCAAACCAAACAGATTTAGGATATAAAAGAAAATATATCAAGAAAATTAAAAATACTTAATCATGAGGTCATCTATTTATTGCAAGAGAAAAATAAATCTTTTACTGTCACGATCCAAAACCGTGGGTTGGATCGACACTAAGGCTTAGGTGGGCTTAAGGCCTCCTAGGCCCATAGTAAGCGTAAATCAATTAAGCTCATTCTATTCACCTGTTGACGCGTGTTTTTTATGCCCCGCCTGATCCGATGAGGAAACGAGGGCAAATGGATTAATGCTATCTGGAAGCCTTTTAATCCAAGGATTTAAATAAATAAATAAATAAAAATAATAATAAAATAAAATTTTAAAAAAAAAAAAAAAAAAAAAAAAAAAAGAGAGTGAGAGCTGATTGCTACAGTAGCCGTGTGCTATAGTAGCCATGTGCTACAGTAGTCGTGTGCTACAGTGTGTGCTACAGTATAACCTACTCTATAAATTCATCTCTTTCTCACAATTTTCACACAACAACACACACAATTTTCACAAGGCAAAAACTCTAAAAAATACACTGTGTTGCACAATTTCTCTCCAAAAAAATTCTTATGAATTGATTTGAAGAGAAATTGGTGTTAGATATTAATTTTAGGTGATTTAAATCATAAAAAGAAAAAAAATCAAAAGATAAAAAAATATATCAATCCTTGGAAAAAAGCTTCTGGAGATCTTGATCCATTTATAATCCTCAATCTGAGGATCAGGTAATTTTCTTAACATTTTTGTATTTTTTTTTTACATATTTTTGTGTTTTTACATATTCTTGTGATTTTAATATTTTAAGCTTCTTTAAATTATATTCTGTTCATATTTGGCTATTTTATGTGTCCTTAAATTACATTTGAACAAGAAATAATGTAAAAAAAATACTTAAGAATTGATTCTGGGCAAAAATACGTAAATGTTCATCGATGAACAGTAACTGTTCATCAATATTCCCAGAAATAATCGATGAACAGTAACTGTTTGTTCAATGAACAGTAACTTTTTTTAATTTTTCCAGAATTTAATCGATGTACAGTAACTGTTTGTTCATCAATGAACAGTGAATGTTCTTAAATTTTCCAGAAATCGATACTATTCATAACACTGTTCACACACTATTCAGGCACTATTCACGTACTATTCATTATTTTTTCCAGAAATGATCGATGAACAGTAACTGTTTGTTCATCGATGAACAGTACTATTCATCAATTTTTCCAGAAATAATAATAAAAAAAAAATATATAAATTTTGTACAAAAATAAAGTTTAATTTCTTCAATAAATATGAGAATGCCCAACTATGAACATATTATAATTTAATTGAGCTTAAAATATTTAAAATGTGATTATATATATTTATTTGTATGAATTTTATTATTTTATTATTTGTATGAATTTTTATTGGTTTATGGATTTAATTTTAGATTCGATCTGTATATATATTTTTGGATCCGGTTTGTTGCCCGCCTTTAACCATAAGGCAAGAGCGGGTCATTTATTTATTTGATTTAATATTTTGGATATGGTTTGTCGCCCGCCTTGAACCATAAGGCAAGAGCGGGTCTTTTATTTATTTTGTTTATTTGCTTTAATTTGAATAATTGTTATGTGATAATTAGATTTGTTTGGGACGATTAAATGATTTTCCAAATAGGAACTTGGTCCGATTTATTTGGGTTGGGTTTAAGTAAATAAATAATTTGGCTTTTCTAATTAAAATAAATTAGAAATCATAGGTTAATAGAGGCCGGTTTTTCCGGGCGCCGGCTTCCAACGGGCCGACGTACCCAATTCCCTTACCCAGAATCGCATTGGTGCGCCTGACCAGTCTTTTAAAATAATTTGGCCTTAAAACAAAATTGGGTTTAAAATGAAGTCATTTTTATAAAAACGGTCCCATTGCCTAAACAATGGGTGGCGACTCAAAATTGTTTATAAGACCGATTTATCGGCATCGCATTCAAAACAAAAACATTTTATTCAAAAACCACAAAAAGGATGTTTTCGGGTCCTTCGGGGGGATTTTGGGCGAAAACATCACCATTGTGGCTTCAGACCCAAAAATCATATTCTCATAATCGAGGCCCAATTCGATACTTCACAGACGTATTGAAAATACGAATTATATAATTAATACATATGTGTCCACATTATTCAATTATAACCCATTTGGAATATAATTGCTAAACTCTAAAAAATTACAATCTTTACATTTACATGCTTACTACAACTATTATTATTTTCCTTTATCTATATCTCAACTTAGCTGGATTCATAGGGTTTTTCTTTCCTCCTCTTACCTGAAAGAATGATGCAGGGGTGAATGTCAAACTCAATAAGTAGGATTAAATAACCCTCTCACCCGCACAATCACATGTATGATATTCATAATATACAATCGGTAGCCCTCCGGCTAATTATAAATGATTAAGCGAGCACGAATTTTACATTTATCAAACAGATCACAACAATTCAAATAATCAAACAGTGAACATTAGTCCGTGGAATCACCCATTATAAACAAAGATCATGGTCACCCCCAAAGCATGCTTTAAAATAATTTCCAAAAAATAAATCCATGATCCTTGTGTCAAGTGCACTTAGGGAGCCTACCCCCATTCGGGCAGGACGGATCTTGTCCGTCTATTTCTCTTTTCTTTCCTTTTCATTTCCCTTGTGTCACTTTTCTTTCTTTTTCTTTTTCCTTTTTCTTTTATCATTGATGCGCATCAAATCACAGAGTACATAGGGGTTGCACCACTCCAGTAGCTTACGGCCTATTGTCGGCATTCTTACCATGCTCATGCTCTCACTCCAGGATGACCCACATCATTCTAACTCCACGGCACATCACAAACAAGTCATATCCAATCACAATATTCATATCATTCACACAATGTACAATATGCTGCATCTCCATATATTTCAATATATAAGTATATGTGTTCGATGCGGCTCATGACATAGACACCTATATGGCATTTTATATGTATGCATTCTTCACGTAGATATCATATTATTCATGAATGCATGAATGCAAAATGCATGAGTGATGCGGATTATTCTTTTACCAAATTTAATAGATACCTTATTTATTTAGTATAAAATATAGTTTCTTAGTTTATCCAATAGAATTTGAATTTGAATAGAAATTTTTTGGACTAGAAAATCTTGATTTGGAATTTATTAATGTTGCCCTGAATAATTGATATGTATTATATTCTTGTTCTTTTTTTTAAAAAAAAACATTAAAATAGGAGAGCATTATTATTATTTTATCCTTCTATTTTGTTAAAATTATTCAAAAAAATTAATTAAGAAAATATAAATTTTTTTATACTCTATTAATAACATTCAATAACATAATATTAAGACTTGTTTTTCAATGTCGTTAAAGGACTTAAATTTAATAGCAAAATTTTGAATAAATTAATTTATACTCCCATTATATGTATCATACATATTTATTAAAAAATAAATTTAGAAAATAGAAAACTTAAAATTTTGAAATACTTATATATCTATATGTATTTATTTAAAAATTAATTTTTATAAATATATTCAATCAACTAATAAAATACAATAATCTAATTGGATATGATTAATGTTATTTTAGAATATTCTAAATTTCATTTTAGGCGATATAGAAAATCTCATTATTTCCCCCCTATTTCCACTTTTATATATAGTATAGATATAGATATTGATATTCTCTCTACCTTTCTCTTATTTTTCTATTATTTTATAATACATTATAGGCATGATTTTGTTCTATCACTTGGGATAACTTGTGGTTTACAATAATCAAAGTTAAATCACTCAAAGAAATTGTAGTTTATGATAATAATCTAAGAAATTATGGATACAATTCAATCTTTAAAAGAATTTAATAAAGATAATGCAGATTTCGGCATTGCTGATTGTGCAACAACGCATACCATACTTAAAAATAAGAAGTATTTTTATCATTTGATGATAGGTGAAGTTTATGTTAAATATAATAATAATAGTAAAAGAATAATTAAATACCCCAGAAAAGAAATGTATTACTACCAATAGAAATGAATTTATTATTGATGGTACATTATTCTCCCAGCAGTCTTGGGGAATTTATTGAGTTTTAAAATATCAGATGAATGGATATCACATTGATGCAAAATCTGTGGATTATATAGAATGTGTATTAGAAGAATTACTTGCTTTATCCTCTGGCTTGTATTATATGCATATTTACATAAATGAAATTAATATAGTTGTAAATCAGAAGTTTACAAATCCAAGTGATTTTATTATTTGGTATGATCGGTTGGATCATCCCGGATCAATAATGTGTGGACATTCATTGAAAAATCAGAAGATTCTTCAAACTAAAAAATTTTCATGTGTTGACCATGATTTCAGCATCAGACCCTAGGAAACTCCGTTGCGGTTCCAACGGCATAAGAATCAGCTTGATCAAACGTTGTTTGGGCCTTGAACGGACCTTTGGAAGCCCAAAAACCTTAAAATCAAAGCCAAGGGCAGGGTAGTAATTTGCCCTGATTGGTGAGCCCCAGATCGATGCCGATCTAGTGCCTATCGATCGCCTTGATCGGTATCGATTTTGGGGACATCGGTACCTTCGTGTCCCTTGCCCAACAGTTCCTTGGCCTATAGATATGTCGCTTCCCCCCTCGTTTCAAGCACATCTTGTTGCTTGATTGAGTGCTTTTCAAGCATCAACGACTCTCATTCTCTCTTGAATGATTCTAAGGCATTACAGTCTGACCTTACTGTTCTTCCTTAGTTGAGTTAAGGCTCGACTTGGTACTCAAAAGTCGATCCTTTCGACGTTCACCCACACTTTGATCTTCCTTAGACTAAAGCTATTAGCTAGTTAATTTATTATTAATTAATTTAAAAATTAATTAACAATCCGTTAATTAGCAATATTATAAGACTATAATTCGGGTCCTCATACTCTACCTTAACTTGATTTGGAGGAAGACTCGACCGCTTTGGTCGTTTTTCAACATGAAACTCCGATTCGGTCGCGTCATAAGCACAATGGTATAGCCACGCTAAACTCAAAACTTTGTCAATTAAAGCCCGACCCATCAGCCAAGGTAGTAAGTTTCGACAAACTGACCGGTCGAGATCTAGGGGAAGGGGTCGCACAACCTAGAATCCTCGATTAATGAGGCTAGAGTTGGGCTCCCCTCCGAATTATGCACTTTTCAATTATTTATGCTTTACTATTTGTCTATAATTGCCATGCATTATTAGTATGTTCATGCATTGATAAACTGTCATTCATGCAAAACTATTTTGATTTTTTAATTATAACCCAAACCATTGATTCATACGATAAGAAGCCGAAAACCTAGTCCCCAAACCCAATGATTCGAGGGTAGTGCTTTTATCTAAAAGACAAACTGAAAATAGAGTCCATCACGAGGTTTTTTTCCTTAATCTTTTCCCTGAAAATAAAAACAAATAAATATGGCGACTCTATCACATCACACACTTGTCAAAGCGCTTCAAACAGCCAACCCAACACACTTAAGCGCTAAATCGAGCCATATCAATATGATAATTTGTTAATCTGACCAACAAAAAAAGGAACCTTAAGGAGTTCCTCCTAGTTCCCATGACGAACCAGCCAATGGGCCCGACCGGATTAAGGACTCCATCATTTGAACATCCTATCCCTCGGTGCTTGGTTGGGGGCGCACAGTTGGCGACTCCACTGGGGATCGAACCCAGAATCTCTAGTTTTGGTCTAATTTAGAAATCACCTTTTGCATATATTTAGTTGCATCATTTGGGATCCTTTCCTGTCATTAAAATTAAGCATATCGAGTTGCTGTTATCACTTAGAGGCAATATTCCTTGGAGTTGCCCTGGGTTGAGAAAGCTGCTCACCCAATCCTGCGTACCTCAGTTCTTTATGGTACGGTAAAAGGTATGGCGTACCAATCGTTCCATTTGATACGAAATGGTCAAATGACGAGGTATGTTCCAACTCTAGCAGATGAGACCCTTAAACCAAACTACCAAAAACATGTAATGACCCTAGAACCAGTCCCTAGGATTATATGCACCCAAAGATCATGAAACGATTTTCGCATGACATCCACGGATTCAAGCATTTCATGTCATGGACCAAGAAATAACCTAAACACCAACCAGTGGTCTAACCTAAACCCATGGTCTAGCTTAAAAACCAATCTTACTTGAGGAGATGTACCCAACTAAAATATCTACTACAAAAAGCCTCAAACAACAACCTGAGCATCCTTTATCATCCAAAGCCTCAAACACTGACCTGAGTTCCCTTTTATTTCCAAAAGCCTCAAACACTGGCCTAAGCACCATTTATTACCTAAAAGCCTTAAACCTGACCTAAGCACCCAAACTGGGGACAATGCCCGATCAAGCCCTCAAATCTTGATTCACGCATTGCTTCTTATTTACCAAAAGCCTTAAACACCGACCTGAGCACCCTTTGTTTACCAAAAGCCTCAAACATTGATCTGAGCACCCTTTATTACCCAAAAGCCTTAAACGTGAGCTAAGCACCAAATTTGGGGGCAATGCCCAATCAAGCCCTCAAATCTTGATCGCACATTGCTTCTTATTTACCAAAAGCCTTAAACACCGACTTGAGCACCCTTTATTTTCCAAAAGCCTCAAACATTGATCTGAGCACCCTTTATTACCCAAAAGCCTTAAACTTGACCTAATCACCCAAATTGGGGGCAATGCCTGATCAAGCCCTCAAATCTTAATTCACACATTACTTTTTGTTTACCAAAAGCCTCATACACTGACTTGAGCAACTGCCAGATATACCAAAAGCCTTAAATCAGATCTAAGCACCTAACATTCCTAAACTGGGGATAATGCCTGATCATGCCCTTAAATCTTGAGTCGAGCATTGCTTCCCACTCATAAGCACCTTCAAAATATTATAAGCCTCAAACACAGATCTGAGTGCCTTCAAAATACCAAAAGCTTCATACACTGACCTGAGCACTACCAGATTTACTAAAAGCCTTAAATCAGACCTAAGCACTTAACATTCCCAAACTGGGGGCGATGCCCAATCATGCCCTCAAATCTTGAATCAAGCATTGCTTCCCACTCATAAGCCTGAAACAACATCCTGAGCACCTTCAAAATATCATAAGCCTCAAACATTGACCTGAGCACCTTCAAAATACCAAAAGCCTCATATATTGACTTGAGCATTACCAGATTTACCAAAAGCCTTAAATCAGACCTAAGCACCTAACATTCCCACACTAGGGGCAATGCCTGACTATGCCCTTAAATCTTGATTCGAGCATTGCTTCCCACTCATAAGCACCTTCAAAATATTATAAGCCTCAAACATCGACCTGAACACCATCAAAATACTAAAAGCCTCATACACTGACCTAAGCACTACCAGATTTACCAAAAGCCTTAAATCAGACCTAAGCACCTAACATTCCCAAATTGGAGGCAATGCCCAATCATGCCCTCAAATCTTGATTGTAGCATTACTTCCCACTCAGAAGCCTTGAACAACAACCTGAGCACCTTCAAAATATTATAAGCCTCAAACACCAGCCTGAGCACCTTCAAAATACCAAAATCCTCATACACTGACCTGAGCACTACCAGATTTACTAATAGCCTTAAATTAGACCTATGCACCTAACATTCCCAAACCGGGGGCAATGCCCCGACCATACCCTCAAATCTGGATTTGAGCGTTATTTCCCACTCATAAGCCTCAAACAATGACCTGAGCACCTTCAAAATACCAAAAGCCTCATACACTAACCTGAGCACTACTAGATTTACCAAAAGCCTTAAATCAGACCTAAGCACCTAACATTCCCAAACTGGAGGCAATGCCTGATCATGCCCTCAAATCTTGATTCGAGTATTACTTCCCACTCATAAGCCTCAAACAACGACCTGAGCACCTTCAAAATATTATAAGCCTTAAACACCGACTTGAGCACCTTCAAAATACCAAAAGCCTCATACACTGACCTGATCACTACCAGATTAACCAAAAGCCTTAAATCAAACCTAAGCACCTAACATTCCCAAACTGGGGGTAACGCCTAATCATGCCATCAAATCTTGATTCGAGCATTGTTTCCCACTCATAAGCACCTTCAAAATATTATAAGCCTCAAACACCAGCCTGAGCACATACAAAGTACCAAAAGCCTCATACACTGACCTGAGTACTACCAGATTTACCAAAAGCCTTAAATCAGACCTAAGCACCTAACATTCTCAAACAGGGGGCAATTCCTGATCATGCCCTCAAATCTTAATTTGAGCATTGTTTCCAACTCATAAGCCTCAAACACCGATCTGAGCACCTTTAAAATACCAAAAGCCTCAAAAGTGACATAAGCATCCTTATCATCTCTACCAGCTATAAAACCCTGTTGATGCATACTTTTAAACTTGAACAAAAGTTGTGTACTGATACCTCCTTTTGTTTGCTTTTTCCATAGGACAATAATGACTGCTCCTCCACCTACTGATCTCAGAGCAATGCTTTCAAAAATGCTTCGGGCCAAGGAGGCTCACCTCTAGAGCTTGCTTATGGAATAGAGTGACTCTTTGAGGAATGATATGGCTAATTAGAGAGAGGCCATTATAGTGGAAGTTTGAGCTCTTATTAACACTAGCCAGAATGGCAATGCCCCTTCAAATCATACTGCAGTTTCTAATGATCAGCATGCTGCTCCACCCAATGGCGACCAGACTACTCGAGGGTCGATTCTTGAAGTTGGAGCCTGTTTTCGTACCGCCCCCGCGCGACTCGAAAATGTCCATACTATTTTTATTTTTGATGGAAAGTGATCTTATTATGAAAAGTGGTGACAAAACATTTTATTGGATACGATGCTGATAAATCGGTCTTATAAAACATTTTTTGAGTCGCCACCCATTATTTCGGCAATGGGACCGTTTCCAATTTTATTTTTAAAAAAGTAACTCCATTTTAAACCCAATTTTTATTTAAGGCCAAATTATTAAAAAAAGACTGGTCAGGCGCACCAACGCGATTCTGGGTAAGGGAATTGGGTACGCCGGCCCGTTGGAATCCGACGCCCAGAAAAACCGGCCTCTTTTAACATATGATTTCTAATTTATTTTAGTTAGAAAAGCCAAATTATATATTTACTTAAACCCAACCCAAATGAATCAGACCGAGTTCTTATATGGAAAATTACTTAATCGCCCTAATCAAATCTAATTATCGCATTTGAAATCATTCAATCCAAAGCAATTAAATCAAATAAATAAAAGATCCGCTCTTGCCTTATGGTTCAAGGAAGGCGATAAACCGAATCCAAAATACTAAATCGAATAAATAAATGACCTGCTCTTGCCTTATGGTTCAAGGTGGGCAACAAACCGAACCTAAAATACATCCTACCCGATTCAAAATTAAACCCACAAACCAAAAATCAAAATCATGCATAACCATTATTTGGCACCTAAATCGCATTTTTATTTTATTTTATTTTATTTTACTTAATCCTAAACATACAAATTATTAATAAACCCATAAATTTAATTTCATTTTTCATTTAACCTAAAATTGTAAAATTCATACAAATAAATACATAAAATCACATTTTAGTACTATAAACTTAATTAAATTGCGATCTGTTCATAATTGGGCATTTTCAGATTTATTGAAGAAATTAAATTTTATTTTTGTGCAAAATTTATTATTTTTTTTTAAAAAAATGATTTCTGGAATTTTAGAGCAGCTGCGTCACGCAACTGAGAGTCGCGTGACGCGACTGTTCTTTCTTGAACAGTTGGGTGACGCGACTGTTCTTTCCCAAGCTTATTTTTCCAACGATTTGTTTAGATCATTTTTTTTTATCTAAATATGCTTTAAGAAAACCTAAAATGACCAAAGATGAACAGAATACAATTTAACTAAGATTAAACTACTAAAACAATAACAAAATAAATAAAAAAATGAATAAATAAATACAAAAAGTGTTAAGGAGTTACCTAGTCCTCAGATTGAGGATTGTAAATTGCTTAAATGCCTTAACAAATGATGGTTAAGGCCTCCCAAAAGCATTATCACCAAGGATTTAAACACTCATTCCTTTCTCTCTTGATTTTTTTTTTATGATTTTTGTTTTCACCCTAATTGATATCTAATGGCTATTTTTCTTCAAAGGAACTCAGAAGAGTCTCTAGAGAAAAACGTAGCCGAAAGTGTATTTTTTAGACGCCCTAAATACCAACCCCCTCAAATGAGAGAAAAAGATGAATTTATAGAAGTAGGGCAGCAGAGGATAGCTGCGTCACACAACTTACGGCTGGGTGACGCATCTATTAGATGTGTGACGCAGCTTCCTTTCTGGACCACAGCCATGTGTCGCTCAGACAGCAATTTGGATTAGAGCTGCGTGACCCAGCTGACAGCCATGTCACGCGACTGCTTAGCTGCGTGACGCGACTGTTCTTTTTTGAACAGTTGGGTGATGCGACTGTTCTTTTATGAACAGTTGGGTGACGAGACTGTTCTTTTTTGAACAGTTGGTTGATGCGACTGTTGAGCTGCGTCACCCGACTGCTGAGCTGCATCACGTAACTCTGATCCAACCAGAAACTTAAAATCGGTTTAATTTAAATCTTTGGATTAAAAGACTTCTAGATAGTACTAACCCTTCATTCCGCACCCTCGTATTCTCATCGGATCAGGCGGAGGCATAAAGACACGCGTCAACAGTAAACAATTTATGATTGGCATGGTTCAAGCAGGAAGTGGCTTAGAATGGTCTCAGAAGATGCCAGAGTTTGAAGACTTTCTAGGGATTGGGGACGAGGCTTCAAAGATGATTCAAGAGCAGAAGTCCAAGGTGAGGATCCGCCAATTATTGCTAGCAACAGAAGATGCAGAGGAAGCCGAGAGGAAGATGCTGGAGATGTCAAAACGCACAGAGATGAAAGAAAAATCTGCCCCAAAGACCGAGGATGCTCCTGGTGCCGATGATGTAGTACAAACTATTAAAGATAGCTGTGATGAGTGTATTGAACAAGCTCTTAATCCTGTTTTTTGTTTTTCTGAATGTTGCTTTGAGAACGATATGGATGGATTTCCTTTACTATTTCAATCAATGGAAGTGAATTTTGATTACTTGTTTTCTTATTTTCCTGATTGTCGTGTTCATGGCATTGATTATACCACACGCATATTTGACATAAATGCATTGCATCATTTCACATTTAACCTAAGCACCGCCGAAGATCCCAAAATAATCGAAATCAGATCAGACTTTAAGCTTGAGCTCAGAAAGGATCTCCAAGAATGTCTAAAGAGGAATTCAGAAGTCTTTGCTTGGAGTTATGCTGATATGCCGGGGATCGACAGGTCAATTGCAGAGCATTTCATCCTTACCGATCCGAATATCAAGCCAGTAAAGCAGAAAAGAAGACGGGTCAGACCAGAGTGGCAAGACAAGATCAAGGCTGAGGTTCAGAAGCAGCTAGATGCAGGTTTCTTGGAGGTAGTGCATTAACTTGAGTGGTTAGCAAACATAGTCCCTGTGCTTAAGAAGGATGGGAGACTAAGAGTCTGTGTCGACTACAGAGATTTAAACAAAGCCTCACCCAAAGATGACTTCCCACTTCCACATATAGATGTTCTGATCGACAGTGCTGCAGGAATGAGATGTTATTCCATTATGGACGGATTCTCTAGGTACGACCAAATCCTGATGGCTTTAATTGACAAGCACAAGACCGCCTTCACTACCAATTTTGGGACCTTCTGTTATAGGGTGATGCCATTTGGGTTGAAGAATGCTGGAGCAACATATCAGAGAATGGCTACAACCTTGTTTCATGATATGATCCATAAAGGATTGAAGGTATATGTGGATGATATGGTGATCATGACAAAAACACAAGAAGAATATACGGAGATGTTAGAAAAGTTCTTCGTGCGGGTCAAACAATACAATTTAAGACTTAATCCCAAAAAGTGCATGTTTAGAGTAATGAAGGGGAAGTTGTTAGGTTTTATTATGGGACCTAACAGGATTGAGATTGACCCAGATAAAATAAAAGCCATTCAAGACATGGAACCGCCGAGAACAGAGCGTCAGGTGAGAAGCTTCTTGGGGAAGATCCAGTCTATCAGCAAGTTCATTTCCAGATTATCTATTACCTGTGCTCCAATCTTCAAGTTGCTTAGGAAGAACCAGCCGGTCAGATGGAACGAGGATTGTCAGAAGACCTTTAACCATATAAAGGAGTACTTGATGAATCCACTAGTGTTAAGTTCTCCTAGACCGGGACAACCTTTGATTCTATACTTGTCTATAGAGGATGCAGGAGTTGGAGCTATGTTGGCACAGCCAGATGCTGCTGGAGTAGAAAAGGCCATCTATTATATCAGTAAGAAATTACTGCCTATTGAGGAGAAGTATAATTTGATAGAGAAGACATGTATGGCAGTGGTGTGGTCGATCAAGAAATTGAGGCCTTATTTTGATTCTTTCAGGATCTCCTTTGTTTCTAAAATTGATCCTATGAAGTATCTTTAGAAAACACCTACTCTAGAAGGATGGTTGTCCAAATGGTTAATTCAGATGTCCAGCGTAGATGCAGAGTTTGTCACAAAGAAGACAGTCAAAGGTTGGGTTGTTGCAGAATTCCTGGCTGAGAATCCCATCGCAGATGATGAACCATGGGAACTAGAATTTCCAGACGAACATTTGTTATGTGTTGAAAAAGGGGTCTGGAAACTATACTTTGACGGATCAGCCAATAGGAATGGAGCTGGAGCTGGTATTGTGATAGAAGCGCCCAATGGCGAGGTGACGACAATGTGCAAAAGGTTATTGTTCCCAGTCACCAACAATATGGCAGAATACGAAGCATGTATTATGGGAATCGAGTCTCTTCTTGCAATAGGCGCTAAGGAGGTTGAGGTGATAGGAGACTCATTGTTGGTTATTGAACATGCCAGTGAAAGATGGAAAGTTGAGGAAGATAGGCTGAAGCCCTATATTGAATACTTGTTAAAGAAAGCAACACTCTTTGACAAGATCATTTTTACTCACATAGGTAGAACTCATAACAGAATCTCAGATGCTTTGGCAAACTTAGCCTTAGCGCGACAGGATTTGAGTAAGATCCCAAAGAAGCCATTTATCATTACCACAACAAATATGCCATGCTATGAAGAACATTTTGTGAATCAAGTTGAGTCAGAGGAAGAACCTTGGTTTGCGGATATTTTGCAGTACATGAAAGATGGAACCTTTTCTGATGATGCAACAAAAGAAGACAGATCGGTTCTAAGGAAAATGGCTTTGAAGTATGTCCTAGCCGATGGTGAATTATATAGGAAGGCCTAGAATGGAATGCTTCTAAGATGCGTAGACAAGAAGGAAGGAGAAGAGATAATGAAGAAGATCCATGATGGAGTCTGTGGTACTCATTTGAGTGGCATGAGTTTAGCCAGAAAGATTATGAGGCAAGGCTACTTTTGGGTGCAGATGGAAGGTGATTGTGTCAGCTATGTTCGTCATTGCAAAGCCAAATTTAGAGTTTTCAAATATTCCTGCACTTTCTCTAAAATGCCAGTATTCTGTAAAAAGGTTTGGTCAAGAAGATACATACCTGTGAAATTGCATTTGGCAAGGCGGGTGAAACGTTCTCCTTCCTCCATAGTATATACAGGGAAAGGAGCCTTATACCTGGAGGCCAAATCCCTTCGTGCTGGTGCAGAGGAGGAAGATCGTTCCTTGTTCTTCTTGGCTTTTTGCTTGAATGGCATGGTGTGAGTGTGGATGGAGATATTTCGTTCAAGACACACAGAAAAGGGGATTGCTGGGAATGAGTTTTGCACTGATGAAGTTTGGGGTTTGTAAAGAAGGGAATGGAAACTCTTATATAGATGAATTTAGGGAAAGATAGGGTTGAGTAGTTAATGGGGAAGTTGAAAAGGAAGAGTTTTAATTGGATTTGGAAAGGGTATTTACAGTTTTTGCAGGTTTGAATATCTTGGGAAGGAGAAGAATTGAATTTGAATGTGAGAGGGCAGTTGAGAATTCAGACCATTGGAAAGTCGCGCCAGTAATTGCTGGTGTCGCGCCAGTAATTTGCTGGAGTCGCGATCGCATCTGCAATTCGCAGCTCACGAATGGTTGTCTCCGTGCTTCTGACCTCTGTTGTACCCTAATCGCGCCTGTGCTTGCTATGATCACGATCGCGAAAGTGGATCTCAACGCTTCTGACTTGTGTTGCAGTGAACTTGCGCTCGCGAGGTTGTAGTGTTGCGACCGCGAGAGAGAATCTTAAAGCTTCTGACTGTCTTTGTGGAGAACTCGCAATCGCGCTTTATATTGTTGCGATCGCGAATGTTGGTTAAAAACCTTCTGTCTCTTTTTTGCAACAATCGCGCTCGCGAATTTGGTTCCCTGCAAAAATAAATTTCTTGCATACTTGACTTTTGATGAGTTCCCCTTTTTTTTTTGAAACAAATAATAAAATAATAAGTTATAATAAACAAAGTATATTAATTAGTTATTGATATTATACATACTTATTGTGTTGATTCAAAATGTTACTTGTGGTGGATCATTAATTTTATCACCCAAATAAAGCTTACACCTTTGTCCATTGACCATAAATGTGGAACCATTAGATAGATTTTTCAATTCTAACGCTCCATGATCTGAAACCTTGATTACCTCAAATGGTCCACTCCATCTTGACTTCAATTTTCCAAGAAATAGGCGTAGTCTTGAATTAAACACTTTGTCTCCTTCTTTAAATGATTTGATTCGTATCTGATTATCATGCCATTTCTTAGTTCTTTCCTTATACAACTTGGCATTTTCATATGCTAATAATCTTATCTCATCAAGTTCATTTAACTGAAGTTTCCTTTTGTAACCAGCCTTGCTTAAATCTAAATACTTCCCACTAGCAAAAACCGCTAGGCTTATCAAAGAAATTTCCAATTAGTGTCTTAAATGCCGTTCTATATGCTCAAAGTGCATCATCGAGCTTAAGTGACCAATCCTTCCGTGATGAATTGACAGTTTTTTCCAAAATCCATTTAAGCTCACGATTTGAAATTTCCACTTGACCACTAGTTTGTGGATGATATGGGGTAGATACCTTATGGTGTACTCCATATTTTCTCAAAAGGCTTTCAAAAGATCTATTTAAAAAGTGAGTACCTCCGTCACTTATGACTGCCCTTAGAACTCCAAATTTGGTAAATAGTGCTTTTAAGAATTTGACCACTGTATTGGCATTGTTTGTGACACAAGCTTGTGCTTCCACCCATTTGGAAACATAGTCGACAGCTACTAAGATATAACTTTTACCTTGTGAAATAGGGAATGGTCCCATAAAGTCGATCCCCCATACATGAAATATTTCTACTTCCAGTATGTTGGATAAAGGCATTTCTTCATCTTTCCGACTTATGTTGCCAACCCTTTGACACCTGTCACAATGAGAGACAAATATACGTGCATCTTGAAATAGAGTAGGCCAATAAAAGCCACTTTCCAAAACTTTTGAAGCAGTTCTATTCACTCCATGATGCCCTCCATATGGACTAGAGTGACAATGCATAAGTATATCTTGTATTTCTGTCTCCCCTACACATCTTCTGATCATACCGTCCATACATATCTTAAACAAGAATGGTTCATCCCATAAGAAATTTTTAGCATCTGCATAGAACTTCTTTCTTTGTGCATAAGTCATATCTGGAGGTATTATGTTAGAAGCTAGAAAATTTGCAATGTCAGCATACCAAGGTGTGTGAACATGTTGTACTAACATTAAATTCTCATCCGAAAAACTTTCATTTATAATTGTAGATTCTCCTATTGGTCCTTCTTCATTTTCCAAACGTGATAAATGATCAGCAACTAAATTTTCAGAACCCTTTTTGTCCTTAATTTCAATGTCAAATTCTTGCAATAACAATACCCATCTAATAAGATGTGGTTTTGCATCTTTCTTAGCAAATAGGTATTTCAATACAGAATGATCAATATAGATTGTGACTTTGGCTCCTAACAAATATGATCTAAATTTATCACATGCATATACCACAACCAACATTTCTTTCTCAGTAGTTGTATAATTCATTTGAGTACTAGTTAGAACATGGCTAGCATAGTATATCACATGCAATTTCTTATCATGTCTTTGGCCTAAAACATAACCAACAGCAACATCACTAGCATCACACATTATTTCAAATGGTAATCCCCAATTGGGTTTTGCCATAATAGGTGCACTTACTAATGCATTCTTTAAAGTATTAAAAGCTCTCAAACATTCTGGAGAAAAATCAAAAGATGCATCTTTAACAAGTAAGTTAGTTAGAGGTTTAGCAATGATAGAAATTTTTTTTATAAACCTTTTATAAAATCCTGCATGGCCTAGAAAAGATCTTATACCTTTAACCGTAGTAGGAGGAGGTAACTTTTCTATGGCTTCTATCTTCGCCCTATCTGTCTGGATTCCTTCCTTACTTATTTTGTGCCCTAAAACAATGCCTTCATCAACCATAAAGTGGCATTTCTCCCAATTTAAAACCAAGTTAGCACTTTCACATCTTGACAATACAATATCTAAATTTTTCAAACAACTTTCAAATGAATCACCATAAACAGAAAAGTCATCCATGAATACATCCATAATGTCCTCTATGTAGTCATTAAAAATCGCGGTCATGCAACGTTGAAATGTTGCAGGTGCATTGCATAATCCAAAAGGCATGCGTCTATATGCAAATGTACCAAATGGACAAGTAAATGTGGTTTTCTCTTGGTCATTCGGAAAGATATAAATCTGAAAATATCCAGAATATCCATCGAGAAAACAATAAAAAGCATGACCAACAATTCTTTCTAACATATGATCTATGAATGGTAATGGAAAATGATCTTTTCTTGTAGCTGAATTAAGTTTCCTATAATCAATACATACCCTCCAACCTGTAGTGGTCCTAGTAGGGATTAGTTCACCATTTTCATTTTTTACCATAGTCATTCCTCCCTTTTTAGGCACACATTGAATTGGACTAACCCATTGGCTATCTGAAATTGGGTATATTATTCCTGCATCTAACAACTTGATAATTTCTTTCTTCATTACTTCTTTCATATTAGGATTAAGTCTCCTTTGTCTTTTTGCTTTAGGTATATGTCCATCTTCAAGATTGATGTAATGCATGACTCGATTTGGACTTATCCCCTTAATGTCAGAAATTTGCCATCCTATACTCTTAATCCTATTTCTAACAATTTTTAACAAGTCATTTTCTTGATCTATAGTTAATTTGTTAGAAATAATTATAGGAAGTGTGTGATCTTTACCTAAGAAAGCATATTGTAAATGACTCGACTCTTTAAGATCTACTATTGGTGGACTTTCAATTGATGGTGGCAAAGGCTCATCATGCTCCCTAAGTAACATTTCAGGTCTTAAATTTATAAACTCCTCTTCTTCAATGTTTGCATTTTCTTTCTCATATTTTTCACTATTTTCCAAGGTAAACATTTCTTGTATGCATACATCAACTATGTCAATCCTCATGCAATTTCCCTCATCCATAGGATATTTCATAGCTTTGTCTATATGAAATTCAATGACATCATCACCTATCCTAAGGACTAATTTTCCTTCTGAAACATCAATTAATGCCCTCCCTGTGTTCATAAATGGTCTTCCTAAAATAAGAGGACAATTTTTATCATAAACAAAATCAAGTATGACAAATCAGTTGGAAAAATAAATTTGTCAACCTTAACAAGTACATCCTCAATGATACCATAGGGTCTTTTAATAGATTGGTCAGCAAGTTGTAAAACCATATTAGTTCTCTTAACTTCATCTTCTAATCCTGTTGACGCGTGTTTTTATGCCCCTACCTAACCCGATGAGGATACAAGGACGCGGAATAAGGAATCAGGGTTAACCGGAAGTCTTTAAACCAAGAATCGATTTAAACCAATTCAAGGAAGTCTGATCTGCGCTAGGGTTGCGTCACGCAGCTATAAGGTGCGTGACGTCACTAATAGTTGCGTCACGCAACTCTAACCAGGATGACGTCACCTTGAAAAACCCATATAACGGTTTCTGCTTTTTGTTTGGATACGTGGCAACGGTCCAAAAAGTGAGCTGCGTCACGCAGCTCTCGGGTCCATCATGCAACTGTTTGTTGCGTGATGCAGCTATGTTCTGTTGCCCTATCCATATAAATACTGCATTTTTATCTTTTAAAAGGGACTTTTGGAGATTTTGGAGAAAAAAATTTTGAAGGGTTAAGAAAAGAATTGCGGCGAGATTTTCTGCAAGAACTCCTTTGAGTTATCTTGAAGAAGATCAGCCTTAGAGATTAACTAGATTGAAAACCAAACAAATCACATAAAAAGAGAAAAAGGGAGAAAAGAAAAGAAAAAGAGTTTTTTTAAAAACTTGGCAAAAAGAACACTTCTGGGATCTTAAAACATTATTCCTAAGGCATTCTGATCGTGTGCAATCCTCAAATCTGAGGGTTAGGTAATCATCTAAACTTTTCTTGGTAGTTTCTTAGTTATTAATTTGTTAATATCCATTTTGTTGATATTTGGGTAGCTTGATATTGATTAAACTACATTTTGCCTATTGTTGAGCGTTTCTAAGTCACATTAAAACAAGTTTTGATAAAAATAAACCGTAAAAGAGATAGTTTAAAAGGTAGTTACGGACCAAACCAGTTGCATCACGCAGCTTGTAGCTGCGTGACGGAACTGTTCATGTCCAAAATATGTTGACTTTACCCTGACTAGTTGCGTGACGGAATAGTTCGTGATTATATTTTATTTCGTTTATATTTTCTTATTTAACATTGTATTTTAAGTAAATGATCGATGAATCTGAAGATTTTTCCAAAGTCACAAACAGTTGCGTCACGCAACTATGAGTTCCGTCACGCGACTGTTCTTCCATAGAACAGCTGCGTGACGCAACTGTTCTAGGGTTCCAGAATGATTTTTTTTATTTTGTGCAATCAAATAAATGTTCAATTTCATTTATAATTCAAGAAACAACCAATAATGGGCAGATTATGGTTTAATCAAATCGAGTAGGTTAATTTATTTATTATCATGTATGATTTCGGGTTGTTAGGGTTTATTGAATTTAAATTGAGTAGAATGTATTTTAAATCCGGTTTGTGGCCCGTCTTTAACCATAAGGCAAGAGCGGGTCTTTTAATTATTTTAATTGCTATGGGTTGAATAATTGATGTGGTTTGAATGATTATGAATGCAATGAATGGATTTATTTGGGACGATTAAATAATTTTCCACATAGGAACTCGGTTCGATTTACTTGGGTTGGGTTTATATAAATAAATTGGCTTTTCTAAATTAAAATAAACTAGAAATTGTAGGTTAAAAGAGGCCGATTTTCCGGGCGTCGGCTTCCAACGGGCCGACGTACCCTATTCCCTTATCCAGAATCGTACTTGGTACGCCTGACCAGTCTTTTAAAATAATTGGCCTTAAATAAAATTGGGTTTAATGAAGTCACTTTTAATTGGAAACGGTCCCATTGCCGAAAAATGGATGGCAACTCAAAATGTTTTATAGGACCGATTTATCGGCATCGTATTCCTAAGAGGTTTTGTCATCACTTTTCTTAATAATCACTTTTCCAATATCCAAAAATAATAAATCGAGCGTTTTCCGGATCGCTCGGGGGCGGTCGACGAAAATAAATCCCAATTTCTTAAGGAGAGATAATGGCATCAAATTAATACTTGCTCCTAAATCACAAAGGCATCTAGGAAAATCTACTTTACCTAATTTGCATGGTATAGTGAAACTTCCTGGATCTTTGAGTTTAGTAGGTAACTTACTTGAGATTATGGAACTACAATCCTTAGTCAGTCACTGTTGACACATCTTCCCAACTACGTTTCTTCGAGATCAATTCTTTAAGAAACTTACCGTAGTTCGGAATTTGTGTAATAGCTTCCATGAGTGACATGTTGATATGCAAATTTTTCAATTTATCAATAAAATTTAAGAACTGCTTATCTTGCTCTTGCTTCTTTAGCCTTTGCGGAAAAGGTGGCCTAGATTGATAAGCTTTAACATTATCCTTCTCCTTGTCCTTTCCTTTTTCTTGTTCTCTTAATACTGCACTATTCACTTCAATGCTCGGTTCACAAACCGGCTCCACAGTTGTATTATTCAAAACATTAGCATCAATACCTGAAGGAACTACTTTATCTACTATTTTTCCACTTCGTAAGGCAATGGCACTTACACTTTCCCTAGGATTCTTTTCTGTATTACTAAGAAGATTTCCCACTTCACGTAAGGAAATAGCATTTGCAAGCTGCCCTACTTGTACCTCCAAGTTATGTATGGATGATGAATGGTTTTTGAATAACTTGTCAAACTTTGATTCTAACCATTTAAAACTATCATCTTGACTGCTCATCTTTTGGTTCATTCCCTCCAAAAATTTATCAATTTTACTAGTCAATTGTCCTAGTCTATCTTGAGATTGACTAACCTGATTGCCCTTATCTTGATTATCATGGTTTCTCCAAAAGGAATTATGATAATTACGATTTTCAGCATTATAAGTATTCGAATATGGACTGCGAACTTGTCCTTGAACATAATTCACTTGTTCCTCCATAACCGGATGCTTATAATTACATTCATTTGACACATGCCCATTTTGACCGCAATTGTCACAAATAAGAGATGTTGATTTATTTATGTTTAAGTTATCAATTTTATATGACAAAATAGAAATCTGTGCTTGCATCATAGTTAAGGGACCTAATTCATGCACCTTCTTTACCGAATTCTTTGAAGAAGAAGAAGAATCATTATTAGCAGTAGAATGACTTACTTGAGTCCTTTCGGTTGGCCATATGCTATTATTGTTGGCCATCTCTTCTAGTAACTCAATTGCATCATTAGTAGTCTTCTTCATTAGTGATCCCCCTGCCATAGCATCTATAGTTCCTCTTGTAGAAGGTGTTACCCCATTGTAGAATGTTTGAATCAATATATTTTGGGGAGGGCCATGGTGTGGGCAAACTCGTTGGAGTTCTTTATAGCGATCCCATGCCTCATATAGGGATTCATTTTCATGTTGGGTAAATGAGGTTATTTCTTTGATAAGCCTAGTGGTTTTTGCTAGTGGGAAGTATTTAGACAGGAAAGCTTGGGCTAGTTGTTCCCAAGTAGTGATAGAATTTGGTGGTAATGAATTCAACCAAGCTTTTGCCTTATCTTTCAATGTGAAAGGAAATAGACGTAATTTAATAGCATCTGCTGGTACTGAATTCATCTTAAATGTATCACAAATCTCAAGAAAACTAGCTATATGCGAGTTAGGATCCTCATTTGGTAATCCGTAAAATTGAACACTATTTTGGATCATTTGTAATAAAGCAGGTTTAATCTCAAACTAGTTAGCATTTACCGGTGGACATACTACTCCTTTTTGTGAACCATTTAAACTTGGAGTAATATAGTCCATCAACCTCTGTGGCGGATTTCCATCACCCATGAATCTTGAATTTCTTCTTTTCTTTTTCTTCTTTTGTTGTGAAAGAAACTGTTCAATCTCAGGCTGATAATCCTCTAATTCACTGTTTGAAGATCTGGTACTTGGCATATGGTGTATGCGAATTATGCGTTCCTGCAAAATTTTGAATCAAAAATAAGTAAGTATCTTAATTAAAATAAACTGCAAATCACATATAAGAATATTTCGTTAAATGACAGAACACCGTTCCCCGGCAACGGCGCCAAAAACTTGTTGCGTCTCTTTTGAGTTCCCACAAGTATACGGATCGCAACGTAGTAATGAAAGATCGATCCCACGAAGAACGGGTTAAGTTCACTTGCTACTTTACTCTTAATGATATGTTTACAGAAATATGAATACAGAATTGATTAATTTCTATTTATGCTAAATCTAATGTTTAATTAACTCTAAAGATAAGAGTGTAGTAAGATACTTAGAATAATTAATCATACATAGGATTTTCCCTTTCTATGCAAAAGCTTGTAACATACAATAAATAAATCTTTAACTACATATGGTAATATATAATTCAACTTCTCAGTATAGAATTATACTATCTATTATATGTATTTCTACTTATAATAAAAACCTTATCTTGTTAAATATTAAACCCAATACTTATTCTTTGATTATTTCAATAAGACAGATTTAACTTTAACAGAAATAAGTGAAATATGCATATGTAAATTCAATTCAATGAATTAAATCTCTTTGATCTTTACTAACCTATTTCCTTCTGAGAATATAATTCAGTAACCTTGATTAAACAAAGATCAAAAGATAACTTAAGGAATTTTTATTGAATGCTACCATCTAAAATTGTTGCTTTGCATAGAAGAGTTATGAAGAACAACATACAACAAGTCTATAAAACAAGAGAAAGAAGTAATCTAACTCAAGCCTCCGGAGGGCGTCACACCTCGAGGAACTTCTTGATGTTCTTGGCACAATCAATAACAAGTGACTCTCATCAACTTGTTCTAAGTATTACTATCACACTTCTCTTAATACAATCTAAGTTTTTCTGTTTCTGAATCTAACTCTCAATTGAATGAATGCTCTCTTTCTTCAGTTTGATTGCTATTTATACAGGAGGAGAGTGATGGTGGTTTTGGTGGTGATTGGTTGGCCAAAAGGTGCTTGAGGTGACTTCTCTTGGGAAGAGTCCCGACCCATGCATGGAAAGATATGTATTTCTGATGAAAAAGGCAGCAATTCCATCTCCTAGAAATCTCGACTCGCGCTCGCGAGGTTAAAGGTCGCGCTCGCGACTTCTGCTTCAAATGTCTCTGCCTCTCAGGAGTGCTTCTCGCGCCTGCGCAGATTGATGTCGCGCTCACGACTTTTGCTTGCAAACCTTCTGACTCTCAGGAGTGCTTCTCGCGCCCGCGCAAATGGATGTCGCGCTCGCGACTTTTGCTTGCAAACCTTCTGACTCTCAGGAGTGCTTCTCGCGCCCACGCATGTGGAAGTTGCACTCGCGACTTTGAGCTTTTCTTTGCCTGCTGAGTCTTCTGGGTGTAGGTTGCGCGCGCGACCTCAAGTAGCGCTCGCGACTTGGGCATTTTCTTTATTGCGACTTGCTTCGCGGCGCGAAGGCCGGATCAAGGATTTCTTCCATTTTTTTCAACTTGTTTTGGTCTTCTTTGTATAAAGCAAGCTTTTTCATTCCTTTGCTCCAACTGTGTTCCTAAAAATTACTTTGAAACAAAAAACAACACGAACAAACGTAAAATATATAAAAACATCATGCATTCATGCAATTATATGAAAATAACATAACAAGATTTGCCCGCTTTGCAAGGCTATCAATCACCATTCTTCTCCTTATCGGCCTTAAGCTAATGGTGCAGTGGAAGCTGCCAATAAGGAGATTAAGAGAATTCTGTCCAAAATGTGTGAGAAGTATAGAAGCTGGGCTGAGAAACTTCCTTTCGCACTCTGGGGGCATTGAACTATCTCCAAATCAGTGAATGGAGCTTCTCCTTTCGAGCTTGTATATGGGATGGAGGCAATGTTACCAGTAGAGCTCGAAAAGAAGTCTCTTAGGGTTCTTATGGAAGCTGGTCTGACCGAAGAAGAGTGGGTCAAGAAAAGATATGAAGATCTGACACTTTTAGATGGTAGAAGATTGAATGCCAGATTCCAGGATCAGATGAGAAAGAGAAAAATTGCTCATTTCTACAATAAGCGGGTACGTCCAAGGGCTTTGAAAAATGGAGATTTAGTGCTGGTCAGATTGTTAGACCACGAAGCCTAGAGTCATCCTGGATGGAAATTCAGACCCAAGTGGCATGGACCGTTCAGAATTCAGAAGCTATTGGCCAAGGGTGCCGCGGAATTGGTCACTACGGAAGGGAAGCCTTTTAATCGGATCGTTAATCAAGACCAGATGAAAAGGTTCTATGTCTGAGATGATGATTTCGATAAAAAAAATGAATTGAGATTAACGCATGGTGCTTAGTTTAAATGCGAAATCTACGCCATGCATTTGTGACATACTTGCGACTGGTTGCTCAATGCCATCAACCTGACTAGAAGGAGAGTAGGTGAATGAGTAGTTAGAATGAACGACTATTGTATTAAAGTAGTTTTTTTTTTTTTTTTTTTACTTCTGTATGATGTTGAAAGAAGTAAGATCAATAAAGAGCTTGATTTTCAGATTTTTCTTCCCTTTTGTTTTTGGGGTATGATTGTTGATTACAAGACCTTCCTCTCTGCTTATTTGGTCAGAATTTGCTCATTTGTTTTGAAGATTTTTGGCTGTTGGTCCTGCCTGAGTGTTGGATTCTTTTGGACGGCGATCAGGAGGTCAAATGCTATTTTCTCGGTGATTTCCTTGGAAGGATCGATAAAGAAAAACCATGAATAAAATCCCTAGCACTTAAATAGGTTCATGCATACATGAGGGAGTTCCATATTTTATCTCTTTCTGAATATTGCAGGTGATAAAATGGTCACCCCATCTTTTTTTTTTCTCTCAAAAATGTAAGTTTCCGTCCTTAGTTAAATAATCCACTTTAATGTGCTTTCATTTCTTAATCCAAGGGCAGAAGGCCCAAATGCTAATCCAGCAAATAATTTGGAAAGAAAAGATTTGTTGTTGTCTTTTGCTGTCTCTAAGTGCAGAAAACAGGAATCAATAAGAAGAGAATCGATGGAATTATTTATTGAAAAGAAAAAGAAAAAAGGATACAATGATTGGGAGTTCATAGCCCTCCGAAATATAGGAAATTGAATAAAAAGAAAAGCAGCAGCAGCAGTCATCACAGTGGTTGGATCATCAAACACCGACCCCTGCAAGACCCACTTTCATCACTAGGAATAAAACCAATAAGCATACTCGGGCGTCACGGTGTCATGCATCACCCCCTGACCCATGTACCAGGTATTCCGATCCCGCCAACGATCAGCTAGGTTGGTCAACAGAATCTGCATCATGGGATCGCTTTCGAAGTAATGGACTCTGGGAACGTGCTAAATGCCACCATACTGGCGGTTGACTCTGTCTGGAAAGTAGGCCATGGAGCGATCAAGACTGGCTTATAGCACATAATTGAGGTTCATGCTCCTGGCAATGACCAGTCCAATCCTCCACCCAGGGCAAGTCCACCGAATCACGGGGTTATCTCCAAAATCAAAGTGCCCTCGGGAGCGGGTGCGAAAATTGGCAGGACCATAAGTTGGGATTGAACGAGCTGGGACTGGAGGAATCATGCTCAGTTTATCTAAAGCCCAGGATTAAAATTTACCAAAATACCCTAAGGTAAGTTTTCTTTCAACACCGCATCAGGAAGAGTATACTGAAAATTTAGGACTAGGAAAATTTAACAAAATTTTTGCTAAAATTTTTGCAATGAATAAAAAAATAAATAATAATAAAAATAATAAAATAATAGATAAATAAATAACAATAAGATTTTCAAGGTTTGCTTAAAAGATAATATTTTTGGTCTCGGGACGGAATTCCAGACTGGGGGCAAAATTAAAATCTTTTGCCCTGATACAAAATTTCAAATTTCAAAGTTTATGATTATTAATGCATGGGGGCATGTGACGCTCCAACATTTAACAAAGGCAAGATCTATTTGTACACAGAAATTGCTCTTTTCTCTTGAAAATATTTTCAGGCCAACCGGTGATGGTTTCTCGAAGCCGTTTGGTCCCACCAAGCAATGATGGTGTATTGCGAAGCTGTTTGGATCCTTTTCTCGATTAGTGATGATGCATTACGAAACTGATCGAGTCAATCCTTAATCGAGTCAGTGATAGTTTTTTGAAGCTGACTCTAATCTTGATTAGTGATGGTGTATTACAAAGCTGATCAGGACAATCTCAATACTAATTAGTGATGATGCATTACGAAACTGATTGGTCAATAGAACCTTGGACATGACCAGATGACTGCTGACGCTTAGAACGCTGATGTAGTCCGACTGGAGCATTCAAGTCAACTCAACCAAACCCTCTAAATCCGATCAGACTGAGCTGAGGAGATGAACAACAAAGCCGATCAAACCGAGCTTTGGACATAACCACAATCCTTCGAGCCAATCAGACCGAGCTTCGGAGGTGACTTCAAAGCCAATTAGACCAAGCTTTGGAGATGATTACAGATCTGACTAGAGCCAACAAAGCCGATCAGACTTAGCTTTGGACGTGACCAGATGATCAAGACAACTACTTCATTCAACCCAAGATTGAAGGCGCATCAGTGAGCCACTTTAACATTAATTGTTTACACGATTAATGATAAAGTGGGGGGCAAACTGTTGACGTGTGTCTTTATGCCCCTGCCTGATCCGATGAGGATACGAGGATGCGGAATGAAGGGTTAATGCTATCTAGAAGTCTTTTAATCCAAGGATTTAAATTAAACCGATTTTAAGTTTCTGGTTGGGTCAGAGTTGCATCACGCAGCTAAGCAGGCACGTGACGGCACTGTTAGCTGCTGATACGGATCGAATCAAAGAATGAGATATAAGTTCGCCTCTATGGCACCCCTCGTTTATAATGAAACGGAAACACCAATAATCGAGATTAATCGCTCTATGGCACCCCACGTTTATAAGGAAACGGTAACACCAATAATCAAGCAAAGAACAAGATAAACGCCACAAAAGAGTTGATAAGTTTACCTTAATTCTTGATGCAATTAGAGGAAGCAATCTCTCACTATCACTCTAAGCAAAGGAGAACAAGCAAAGCTTGAACAAATGAAGTTTATCAATGTCAAAAGTTCTGTCCTTACATGGAAGACAAGTTATTTATACTAAATAAGGAAACTAGGTTTAACAAAGCATAAAACACACAAAACACGCCTAAGTCACTCCAAGCCTTCAAGTCAATGTCACTGTAGCAAGTCAAAGTTACTGTAGAAAGTCAAGCTAATTGGCGCGGGCACTGTAGCAGGCATGCTTTCCTCCACTGTAGCAGGCGTGCCTTCCTCCACTGTAGCAATCCAAACAAATTTACTGGAGTGCTTCAACTTCACATGCCACCAACAACATTAGAAGCCTAGGAATGCCTTCAAGTTCCTCACAACACTTGTTGAATGCGACATCATGAAGTTCTTGTGTTATTTGGGCTTGAACAAATAATGATATGGCTGCCCCATATCGCTTGGCACGGCTCCTTGTAATCGGTCCAATAGGAAGCACCAATGGATCTCCTTCGTCGTTCACCATGCCTCCTTGCGATCCAGCGACGAGTGATGATGGATCCGTATCAGCTGCGTCACGCAGCTCTAATCCAAATGCAATTCGGATTTGTATGACGTCACCAAAAATGACGACATAACGGTTTTTTATTCTGTCTGAGCGACACATGGCTGTGGTCCAGAAAGGAAGATGCGTCACGCATTTAACCAGATCAGTCACCTAGCCGTAAGCTGCGTGCGCAGCTACCCTCTACTGCCCTACATCTATAAATTGATCTTTTTTTCTCATTTGAGGGGGCTTTTTGAAAAACTCACTTTCGGCTATATTTTTCTCCAGAGACTCTTCTGAGTTCATTTGAAGAAAAATTGCCATTAGATATCAATTTAGGTAAAAACAAAATCATAAAAAAAAATCAAGAGAGAAAAGAATAAGTTTTTGAATCCTTGGTGATAAAGCTTCTGGGAGGCCTTAACTATCATTTGTTAAGGCATTTAAGCCACTTACAATCCTCAATCTGAGGATTAGGTAACTCCTTTACCCTTTTTTGTATTTTTATTTACTTTTGTGGTTTTAGTAGTTTAAGCTTCTTTAAACTGTATTCTGTTCATCTTTGGTCATTTTAGGTTTTCTTAAAGCATATTTAGATAAAAAAAAATGATCTAAACAAATCATTTGAAAAATAAGCTTGGGCTAGAGTAGTTGCATCACGCAACCAACGGATCCATAACGGATCTGGAAGATGCGTGATGGATCTGTTCATATCCAAAATTTTATTTCTACACCTAGTGTTCTATTTTCCAGATTGTGGATTTAAAATAAGTTTCTAATGGATCTGGAGTTTTAGGGATAGATCCGTCACGGAACTAGAAGATCCGTGACGCAGCTGTTCTAAGATTCCAGAAATAATTTTTGCTGTTTTTAAAAAAAATAATAAATTTGCACAAAATAAAGTTTAATTTCTCCAATAAATCCGAAGATGTCCAATTATGACCAGATTGCAATTTAATTAAGTTTAGAGTACTAAAATGTAATTTTGAATATTTACTTGTATGAATTTTACAATTTTAGGTTGAATGAAAAATAAAATTAAATTTATGGGTATGTTAGTAATTTACATGTTTAGGATTAAATTAAAAAAAATGTGATTTAGGTGCTGAATAATAATTATGCATGATTTTAGTTTTTAGTTTTTGGGTTTAATTTTAAATCGGGTAGAATGTATTTTAGGTTCGGTTTGTTGCCCGCCTTGAACCATAAGGCAAGAGCGTATCTTTTATTTATTCGATTTAATCGCTTTGGTTTGAATGATTATAAATGCGATAATTGGATTTGATTGGGGCGATTCATTTGGGTTGGGTTTAAGTAAATAAATAATTTGGCTTTTCTAACTAAAATAAATTAGAAATCAAAGGTTAAAAGTGGCCGATTTTTCCCGGCGTCGGCTTCCAACGGGCCGGCGTACCCAATTGCCTTACCCAGAATCGCATTGGTGCGTCTGACCAGTGTTTTTAATAGTTTGGCCTTAAATAAAATTGGGTTTAAAATGGAGTCACTTTTTTATAAAATAAAATTGAAAACGGTCCTATTGCCGAAATAATGGGTGGAGACTCAAAAACTGTTTATAAGACCGATTTATCGGCATCGTATCCAATAAAATGTTTTATCACCACTTTTCATAATAAGATTATTTTCCACATCAAAATAAACAATTTAAGAATAATAAAATAAAAAGGATGTTTTCGAGTCACCCGGGGGGGGGGGGGTGGGCGCAGTATGAAAACACTCTTGAAAAACCATTTTCCAATAGAAACTTACTCAATCTTTCATACCAAGCTCTAGGAGCTTGCTTCAAACCATAAAGAGCTTTAGTAAGTTTGTAAACATAATTAGGTTTATCAAAAATTTCAAAACCAGGAGGTTGTTCTACATACACTTCTTTATTTACAAAACCATTTAGAAAAGCACTTTTCACATCCATTTGATATAACATAAAGTTTTTAAAACATGCAAATGCACAAAGCATTCTAATGGCCTCAAGTCTAGCAACCGAGGCAAAGGTCTCATCAAAATCTATGCCTTCCTCTTGGTTGTACCCTTGAGCCACTAATCTTGCTTTATTTCTCACAACGTTACCTTGTTCATCAAGCTTATTTCTAAACGCCCATTTTGTTCCAATAACGGAATGTTTTTTAGGTCTAGAAACAAGTTTCCAAACTTGGTTTATCTCAAATTGATTTAGCTATTCTTGCATAGCAAGAATCCAACTTTCATCATTTTGAGCATCTTCTAAATTTTTAGGTTCTAATTGAGAAACGAAAGCAACATTACTGAAATATCTTTTAAGTTGAGCTCTAGTCATCATCCTTTCTGAGGGATTATCCATAATATCTTCTTGGGGATGATACTTATGAAATCGCCATTCTTTTGGTAATTGAGAATCTTCATTTTCTCTTTCTGGCATTTGACTTTCAACTATATTCTGATCTGCATGTTCAACTTCTGGTTCAACCTGATTATCAATGTTCTGCTAGCTTTCTGGCTGTTCTAGTTGTTCTGATTGTTCATTCTGCTTTTCATGATTAGAATCTACAACATCATTACTTTCTAATGTTCTAGATGTAGAGTCAGATTCATCAAACACAACATGAATAGATTCTTCTACAACTTGAGTTTTTTTATTAAATACTCTACGTGCTTTACTATTATTAGAATATCCCAGAAAAATACCTTCATAAGATTTAGCATCAAATTTAGCAAGATGATTTTTCTTGTTATCTATAATAAAGCATTTGCACCCAAAAATGTGAAAATAACCAATATTTGGTTCTCTACCTTTGTATAGCTCATACGGAGTCTTTTTAAGTTTAGATCTTAGCAAAACCCTATTTAGAATGTAACAAGCAGTGTTAACTGCTTCTGCCCAGAAATACTTTAGTAGTTTAGAATCACTTATTATGGTTCTGGCCATTTCTTTAAGTGTTCTATTCTTGCGTTCCACTACTCCATTTTGTTGAGGTGTTCTAGGTGCTGAGAAGTTATGGAAGATTCTTGACTCCTTGCAAAAAGCGTCAAATTTCTGATTTTCAAATTCTCCTCTATGATCACTTCTAATTGCTGAGATGTTGTATTCTTTCTCATTTTGTATTCTCATGCAAAGATGAACAAACATGTCATATGACTCATCCTTATTTCTAAGGAAGAGTGTCCAGGTGAATCTAGAGTAATCATCTACAATAACAAATGCATAGAATTTTCCTCCAAGACTAAAAGGAGTAATTGGACCAAATAGATCAAGGTGTAGGAATTCTAAAGGTCTAGAAGTAGAAACCATGCCCTTGGATTTAAAAGATGTTCTGGTTTGTTTGCCCATTTGACAAGCATCACAGATGTGATCTTTTTCGAATTTCAACTTTGGCGATCCTCGAACCAGATCTTTCTTAGACAGCTTAAAAATAAGGTGCATGCTTGCATGTCCAAGTCTTCTATGCCATAACCAACTAGAATTATCAACAGAAACTAAACATATTTCCTGGTTATGCATATCAGAGAGATCTACCAGGTATATATTACCAAACCTTTTTCCAACAAATAAGGTTTTATTATCATGCATGTTTTGAACTTCACAATGAGAATGTTCAAAGATCACTCTTCTATCTTTATCACAAATCTGACTAACACTTAACAAGTTATAATGTAATCCTTCTACTAAGCATACATCTTCTATTGAAGGATTAGAACCTATCACACCAATACCAACAATTTTCCCTTTTGTTTTGTCTCCAAAGCTTACTGTACCTCCCTTTTTCTTTTCTAATCTGGTGAACTTCTTTCTATCACCAGTCATATGCTTAGCAAGCGCTGTCCATGTACCACATTTCTGTTTTCAGCTCACTCCTTAGGCACACCTGAAAAGATTAAGCAGATTTAGGTACCCAACTCATATTGGGTCCTGGAGGGTTAGTGGTAACAGGTGCATTTAGCTTACTATGATTTTTCTTTCTGTTGAGACTTTGATATTCTAAAGTCACAACATTAGAAACTGCATTTTTCTTATTAGAAACATGACTCAGTTTAGAAATGCTATCATAGCTAGAACTTGTCTTTTGTTTAGAAAGTGATTCTGAAATTGATTTTAGAATTCTAATCTCAGTTTTTAACGATTCATTTTCAGAATTCAGATTTGTACATTTTTCTTCAAGATGTGTTAGATTTTCAGAAAATCTATTATTACAATCTTGAAGTGTAACACCCACCGCCCAGTCCCGAGAGACCCAACAACAAATGCCACATTTGGTACCGGAGACACTGTCTTAACTTAACATATAAATCATAAAATTAGATTATGAATTAGAAGTAATTGAGTATTCACAAGTTTAGCGAGTAATAATTTTTTTTTATAATGATTGGGAAAAATCCTACAGAAATACTATAAAAATATCCATTTAAAAACTGAGCTCGTCAAACATGTGAATACAAAATACTCCCATTTAAACTCTAAACTTCCAACATCTCTAAATAATCATTATAACACAACAACACTTTTATATTTTCATAACTGAATAAATCCTCAATAGTATATAATATCCATCAATTAATTGCATTCATTATATATCAAGTCTTAATGAACTAATCATATCAACTATCTTAAAATATTTTCTATTCAATCATTTAATAAATCTTTTGCTTATCTCCAAATATATACACCAACATAATTGATAATTACATGCTTAAGTTATAACTTTATAACTCAAATAACATAATCTCTGAAAATGTAATAATTATACATGCCATAATTCTTAAATACATAAATCTCAATAAACTACTACCAAAATAATCACTTCTGCTCTGATACTACTCTTCTGATCTTCGAGTAGCAACCACGGTCTTCAACCTACGCGTGATAAAAATCAACGCGCTGAGTATAAAACTCAGTGGTGCTCATAAATGATAAACTTACCAATGTTGCACTAGCAACACACTTAAAATGTAAATTTTCATCAAAAGAAGATGCATTTACATTATAGCAAAAGAAATATCAAATAAACTTATAATTAATAACATAAATAATTAATTTCTTTATACCATAAATCCTTTACATAAACATTTAATCACCAGAAATACTTTAGTTCTTTACTTAGATATATCAAATAAACTTATAATTAATAAAATAAATAATTTAATTATTTCAAATCATAAATTCATTACTTGAACATTTCTTAGACCAAGACAAATACTATTTATTTTTTAAAACCATGTACTGAAATGTCAGGCTTTGAAAATTCATTTGATAACATAATCATTAATTTCCAAAGTAAGGTTTATTAAAATAATATGATCTCATTCATTAAATTGTCTTATAAATATTTTTCATAGGGCTCGCATACACTTAGGAGAAAGAGAAGCAGATAGGTTTTCATAATCCGCCAACCTTTTCATAATGGCCTTAGGTCGCCATCTTATTCATAACATATAGAGCGCGTCCGCCCTAACATAAGACACCCACGTGCCTAGCATATGATCATAGCTTCTTATCATAATGGCATTAAATGCCGAGCATGCTCATCATACATAATAAAATCAAATCACGCATCAAATTCACACTAAGTATATTAGAGCCCAAAATCCTTGTTTTAATTCTTAATTCATAACACTTATCATAAAACTTGTCATATTCTTTAGTCTTCTTAAATTCATAATGTAAGCTTACTTTAAAACGTAGTAGCTCATGAAAATTTCATACTTAAACATAATTACTTAACATAGAAAATTTCTTATCATATGAAATCATACATGTAAGCTTACTTTAGAACTTAAGTAACTCATAAAAAACTTCATACTTAAACATAATTACTTAATATAGGAAATTTCTCCTAAATTTCTTTTCTTTTAAAACTTTCTTAAAGTTATAATGAAATGTAGCATAAGTAATTTCTTATCATATCAAATCATACTTTCCTTATTCAAAATTTCTTACCCTATGGTGGTTCGACCTCTTACTGAAAACCAAGGGGAGGAATTTCCTTCTCCAATCAAGTATGCTAACATAACTCTTATGCACAAAAGCATCCATTTCAACCCTCATCATGCATGATCTAAACCAATTCCACACTTTTTCAATTTATATCCATTTAAACATATCCACAACAACACTTTTCAAACTTATGTCTTATTTTTGTCAAATAAATCTTAAAGTATACAAAGAATCAAGAGAACTTCGTCACACATGATTCATACCTACCTTTATCCAAATAAACCTATGATTCAAGACATAGAAAATTTCCAGCATTAATATAACCTTGACCTTTGCTGGGTTTCTAAGACATAACTTGAGTTCTAGACCTCCAAATTGAGTGGAGTTTGATTCATTAGAAAGATAAGACAAAATTATACAAATGTTATCAAGGGACAATAGCCTAGATAAATCTGTAAGATGGTGAAAAAAGGCTAGGAAAATAGACCAATAGTCCAGACCTGATTCAGCAGAACTGATTCCAATGTTTATCAAATTCCTACTTATCCAGACACTCAAATCAAACCACTACAAAACCAGAGAAGTCTCAAGACACAGGAAAACAACTCTCATGAAGAACTCAGAATATAATATTACCATTACAGTGGTCAAAATGGGCACTCAATTCAGCGATACATGTGGCCCGTCATACCAGAGTCAGTTTAGGTGTTTTAGCCATAAGTTGAGCTATATATATCCAAATTGGACACAAGAGGATGGGTTGGAAAGCTGAGAAGTAGACCTACAACTTTTATGAAGGACTCAGACATAAATGGAAACTAGAAAGGATCGAAAAATGGTCCTTAATCTCACTCAATAACCCGTTTTTCCCAAATTCAGCTTTCTTCAACCATGAAAAGAACATGAACAACAAAGGTACAAGATAGAAATGTCTACCACATAATAAGTACTCATCAAACATCACCCAAGAACATATTATTGCAACCAAAATTCAACAAAGCAATCGTTTCATACAAAATCCCAAAATATACACATGATAGCATAAAGGCACAAAATCAAAAATTTGAGTAAGGTAAGTGTGTTTATGAACACTAACCTTAACCATAAGCTCTAACAAGCTTAAGAAAACTCTTGAAGCCCTTCTCTTTGGTAGAAAGTTTTCCACCCTTTGGCTTAAGTGGTAACTTTCCAAATTACTTGAAATTATTCACTAAAAATTACTTCTCAAGCTTTAATCTCAAAGATTAATTAATTAAATCAAGTTTAATGGTGTAAATTTGGTGGATTTAGTGAGTAGAAGTGAAGAAAAAACAAAGAAGAGAAGAAGAGAGGAGGTTGGCGTGAAATGGACGAGAAGAAGAAGAGAAAGTGGTTGCTCAATAATTGGAGTTGACTTATAAAGCAACTAAAGGGTAGTTTAGTCTTTTCTCCAATTGGATGGCTAAGATTAAGTCAAAAGTAATCTCATCTAATGGCTATAAATAATCTCCAATTAAATTCCTTCAAAATATTATTTATCTCCATAAAATTCTCAAATTTAATTCTTAAAAATAATTCCTCAAATTTCCTTACTTAATATAACACCATAATTCACTATTCACTAATATCTAAATTCTCCAAAAAATATTCATTACTTATTTTCTACCCATAAAAATCATGTATGCATACTCCAAAAATATTAAATAAAATATGACACGTAGATAGTAATTTTTTTGGACCAAAATAGTACGGACTTCCGGACTGGTGGTACTATTTACACATCGGTAAACTTATTATTTCAGACACAGAAAAATGGGGCGTTACATTAAGATCTTTGATTTCTGTGATAAGATCTTTGCATGTAACTTCTTGATAAAAAACATCTTTTAAATGATTACTTTCAGATTTTAATTTTCTGAAATCTTTCTTTTGAACTTTATGCTTTCTAACAAGTTTTTGAAACTCATTGCAAAGATTATTATAAGTATCTAGAAGATCATTTTCTGATTCAGGTTCAGAAATACTTATAGTGCTTTCTTCATGCTTCTGGGCCGTTGCATTTGTTTCGTTGATTTCAGCTTTCTATGTTGAAGTCAGAGTACTGATTTCTTTGGAGTCAGAATTGATAATAGCCATTAGACAGATATTAGCAATTTCTTCTTGATCACTGTGGCTTTTAGAATTAGAATTATCTGAAACACTCCAAGCATGTACGAAAGCCTACTTCAGCTTCTCTTTAGTTGACTTCTTTTTCAATTTAGGACAATTAGGCTTGATATGTCCAGGTTTGTTGCATTCATAACAAACCACTTCAGAAGGTTCTTTCTTGGGTAAGTTACCATTTTTAGGTGGAAAGTTCTTTTTGATAAACTTTTTCTGTGGCCTTCCACTCTTTCTATGGAACTTTTTGAATCTTTTAGCAACAAGTGCTAAATCATCACTATCAAGATCGGAAGAACTTTCTTCACTAGAAACTACTTTCAAAGCCAGTCCTTTCTTTTTCTTATATTCTATAGTCAAAGAAGATTTCATTTCTTCTAAAACAAGAGCTTCTATAAGATAATCATAAATGACGGAAGTCTCTTTGTAATTCATGACAGTTCCTAAAGAATCCCATTTTTTAGGTAGAATTCTAAGGAGTTTCTTAACAAGCTCATCTTCTGAAATTTCCTTTGTGGGTCCTGTATATGTATGGCACAACCTAAGAGGAGGGGTGAATTGGATTTTCTAAAAATATTTTAGAATTTTAAAACAAAATATAGAATTCTAAGTGCAGCGGAAAAATAAAGAACTTGTGAGAATAAGTTATGGAATAGAACTCCCTCACAATGTTCTATTCATGAGAAATAGAAAGACTATGCAAAATGCAGTTATAGATTAGAACTGCTTTACAATGTCTTACTCAATATCAGAAGTGCTTTATGAAGGAAAGCTATTGAAATTAGAACTTCCTCATAAAGTTTAGAAAATCATATAAGACAGTGTGAGAGACAGTTATTGAAATTAGAACTGCTTCACAGAGCCTTAACCAGGTTTAGAAAACAGATTAGAAACCTAAGTAGTGAAATATACTGTAAATAGAATAACTGTTTAGAACTTGGTGTATTCACTTATCAGAATTCCTGAGTTCTAATATTCAGAGAAGATAAGACTTATTCCAGTTTTAGAACATCAGAATCATTAACAACTTTAGCATTTCTAAAATATAAACAGAAGTGTAAATAAAGTAGTATCAAGCAAAACTTTAGAAATTAAAAAGATTAACACAGTGATTTATAGTGGTTCGGCACTAACTCACCTACATCCACTCCCCAAGACTCATCTTGAGATCCTCAACTATGTTATCTCTTTTCAAGGGTAAGAGACAAACCAACAGTACAAGGCAATAGATCAACACCTAGATCTACCCTTTTTCCCACTAGATTTTCCAAAGGTTCTAGTTAACCTCAACCCTTTCTGTTTTTGGCAGAGTACAGAAAACTCAGTTCAAGACATTAGAATCTCTCTCACGGAGAAGGTCGCTTGATAACTTCTTTCACAATAGCTTCTAACCTAAGCTATTACACAAATGTTTATCAAATAAAAATCTGTCTACTATAGATTACAGAATCTAAATAGACAGAAAGAAATGCACATATAAGCACAGGAAAAACAGTTTTTTAGATTAGAAAATCATTTAGAACACAGAACCATTTTTCAAAAGTAGTTATAAAACTTCTTTTCTCTTTTAAAGATAAAACGTGAAGTGCAAAGATGAAAAGAAAAATGGGGGTAGAGAGTAAGTTTTGAGAGACAAAAGATATGATCAATGAGTGAATACTCTTAAAATGAAAACTCCTTCTTCCTCACGTTCAAAGAGTGAAGAATTTCTTTATATAGATAGCTTCGTGTCTCTTGCTTTTGGAAAGTGGATATTTCATTTTGAAATCAGAATATTTGCTTTCCTTATTTAGAAGATAGGAAAATCTTAGTTACCAAAAATTTATTTTATCATTTTTTTTAAGAGAATAAAAAATGATCTTTCCTTTAAGCAAAAAGATTTTCGAAAGCACTTTTATTTGGAAAATATTTTTCGAATAAGATACTACTTACTAAAAACGAAAAGATACAATCTACCTTCATTTTAGGTAAGAGTATACGTTGAAATTCTTTAGATCTTCAAAAGGTATTTCCGAAAGAGAAAGTGTATGATTTATTACCAAAATCGTTTAGAGATAAAATCTTTTTAGTTTTAGGTAATTAAATCATTTCGATTCTTAAAGCATATTTTTGAAAACAGAATTTTTACGAAAGAAATTATTTTGAAGAATCTAATTTCCGAAAAATATTTTTGATGAGAGAAAAATTAGTTTATGTGCTTATAGATGAATTTTCTCTCTATCCTACAATGCATCTTAAATATCTACCCACTACGGTCTTCGAATATCTTCATATTCAATGTAAGACTTGCCTTGTTCGTTTTCTTTCCATACGAATTCTGCATAAAATAATATTAGCACAAATAATAAAATTTAAATTTATTTGATTTGTTTTAATCATCAAAATTCCGAGATTAGAAATTGGCCCTTGAGCCAACAATCTCCCCCTTTTTGATGATGACAAAACTAATAAATTTTGCAGATATAAAACATGTGCTCCCCCTAAATTTTATGCATATAAGTTCTAATCATGTCAAATGATCTTAATATTAAGCAAATTAGAACATGTATTTTGCTCCCCCTGAATAGATGCAATAAAATTATTTGTGAAAATTAGAACTAGGGAGACATTTTAGAAAACTGATTTTAGAACTAAAAAAATAGGCAAGGTATTCTAAGTTCTAATAATCAGAACATAAATATTAGAACTAGCAAAGATAGACAGGATATTCTAAGTTCTAATAATCAGAGCATATGGTCAGAGCAAAAGAATAGAATAGAAATTGATATTAGAAATAGAACAAAAGATCTTATGTCCAACCTGCAGAAGAGTCGTTAGAATAAGAATCTAAGTTCTAAAAACGCTCAGCTTATCATATAACAATCTAGCTCACCAAAATAGAACATATAGAAAGTCATGAATCATAAAATAAGCATCACAGATTAGAAGTAATACGACCCTAGCCAATTAACAAGTACTCTTGCAAATCAACAAGGAACATCTAGCGGAAAGCATGCAATCTCGGAAGTACCCGACAATCCCTTTAACCCCCAAGTACTCTTGAAGAGAGAAAGCAAGGAATTTAGAACAAGAATCAGAAACTTACCTTCAAGTACTCTTGAAAACAATTCTGAAATTCTTGGTGCAATTAATCTTGTAGAACTCACAAGCTTAACTACTAAGGATATTTTGGTTCTATGAAGAACACAATCTATTCTTGAAAGAACAAGAAGAAAACGTTTTGTTTTTTTTTTATTTCAATTCAATGGTGGCTGTTGTGCAACTCTTACAACAATATAAGTAACCTAAGCTAACCCTAATGTGGCCCAAATGGGCTTAATTAAATACAAGTCCAAGCTAACTACTTAAAACAATCCTGACTTAAACATTAACTAACTTAGGCTGGCCCTACTCTAGAAAATAAGCCCAACCAACCTTACACTTAATTAATTAAGTCCACTAAAAGAATTTAAACAAAAATAGGGCAAATGGGCCGAAGGCCCTACACAACCCATACTTAAGCTCATAATAAGATAACAACCTCCTAAATTTGCCTAAGTATAGAATCATGTAAAATGCATCAAATGGCAGCCTCATTGCACGCCTCAAGCATCATAACAAGCTTTGGTGCTTCTTCAAGTTCAATCTCACATCTTGCATAATTATGATCTTGAAGCTCCAGTGTGATTTGTTCTTGAGCAAATGCATTCAAGGCTGTTCGTAGCTTGGTTGCACGAGCTCTTGTGATTGGCCCCACGGGTAGAGCTAGAGGATCCTTCACCTTGCTTCCTTGATCCGTATCATTCCCTCCCTCCTCAAAAAGATTTGTCCTCAAATCTGAATCATAATCAAATGGAGAAAGGTCAGAAACATTAAAGGTAGCAGACACGCCATACTCACCTGGTAGATCAATCTTGTACGCATTGTCATTGATCCTCTCCAACACTTGAAAAGGCCCATCACCTCGGGCCGCAAGCTTTCCTTTCCTTTGGTTTGGAAATCTTTCCTTCCTCATGTGCACCCAAACCCAATCTCCAGGTTGAAATATCACACGCCTCCTTCCCTTGTTGGCACGGTCAGCATAGCTTTTGTTCTTCATGTCTATATGAGCCCGAGCTTTAGCATGTATCTCCCGGATCAATTCAGCCTTCTTTTCACCATCTAAGTTAGCAATTTCACTTAAAGGCAAAGGAGATAAATCAAGTACAGTTAAAGGATTAAAACCATACACAAGCTCAAATGGACTATAACCACTAGAAGAATGTATAGACCTATTATAAGCAAATTCAATGAAAGGTAAACAATCCTCCCAGGTTTTCAGATTCTTACCAACCACCGCTCTAAGTAAAGTACCTAGAGTTCTGTTAACTACCTCAGTCTGTCCATCCGTTTGGGGATGACAAGTAGTAGAGTACAGCAACTTTGTACCAAGCTTACCCCATAAAACACGCCAAAAGTGAGAAAGGAATTTGGCATCACGGTCTGAGACTATGGTGCGTGGCACCCCATGCAATCTCACAACCTCCCTGAAAAACAACTCAGCAATATGGACAGCATCATCACTCTTATGGCATGCAATGAAATGTGCCATCTTACTAAACCTGTCCACAACAACAAAAATACTATCCCTACCACGCTTTGTTCTGGGCAATCCAAGTACAAAATCCATAGAAACATCAGTCCAAGGCAAAGTAGGTACAGGTAAAGGCATATAAAGGCCATGAGGCATAGATTTAGACTTAGCTTGCTTACATGCTATGCACACACCACACAGTTTCTCTACATCCCTACGCATATGTGGCCAAAAGAAATGTTCAGCAAGTATTTCATATGTTTTAAGAACACCAAAATGCCCCATAAGTCCTCCACAATGCGATTCTAATACAAGCAATTCACGCATAGAACATTTGGGTATACAAAGTTTATTTCCCTTAAATAAAAACCCCTCATGCCTAAAGAACTTATTAAATGCCCCATGTTCACATGCACTCCAAATAAGACCGAAGTCATCATCATCAACATACAAGGATTTTATATGCTCAAATCCTAACAACTTAGCATTAAGAGTAGTAATTAAAGCATACCTCCTAGAAAGTGCATCAGCCACAATATTTTCTTTCCCTTGCTTGTATTTAATCACAAAAGGAAACTGTTCAATGAATTCAACCCACTTACCATGTCTCTTGTTCAACTTACCTTGTCCCTTGAGGTGCTTTAAAGACTCATGGTCAGTGTGTATGACAAATTCTTTGGGTAGAAGGTAATGTTGCCATACCTCCAATGCTCTCACTAGAGCATATAGCTCCTTGTCATAGGTTGAATAATTGAGTTGCGCTCCATTGAGTTTCTCGCTGAAATAGGCAATAGGCTTTCTCTCCTGCATCAACACTGCACCAATACCTACACCAGAAGCGTCACACTCAATCTCAAATGTTTTATCAAAGTCAGGTAAAACTAAAATAGGAGCAGAACAAAGAATGGATTTTAAAGTATCAAATGCCCTTTGTTGCGCTTCCCCCCATTTGAACCCAACTTCCTTCTTTACCACCTCTGTGAGTGGGGCTGCTATAGTAGAGAAGTCCTTCACAAACCTCCGGTAGAAGCTTGCCAAGCCATGGAAACTCCTCACCTCAGATATAGATTTAGGAGTTGGCCATTCTCGAATTGCTTTAACCTTCTCCTCATCGACTTCAATCCCCTGTGCACTCACAACAAAACCAAGAAAAACAAGCCTATCTATGCAAAAAGTGCATTTCTGTAGTTTAGCATATAACTTTTCAGCTCTCAAAGTTATCAATACTAACCTAACATGCTCAATATGCTCATCAATAGATTGGCTATAAATCAGTATATCATCAAAATAAACCACAACAAATTTGCCTAGAAAAGCACGTAAGATATGGTTCATTAATCTCATGAAAGTACTAGGTGCATTTGTTAGTCCAAATGGCATAACCATCCACTCATATAAACCATATTTAGTCTTAAAGGCAGTTTTCCATTCATCACCTAACTTCATTCTAATTTGATGATATCCACTCATTAAATCAATTTTCGAAAAGTATTTACTACCATGCAGTTCATCTAACATATCATCTAGCCTAGGAATTGGATGGCGATACTTAACTGTGATTTTGTTGACAGCTCGGCAGTCAACACACATCCTCCAAGAACCGTCCTTCTTAGGCACAAGTAATACAGGCACTGCACATGGGCTCATACTCTCCCTCACAAATCCCTTAGACAACAGGTCATCAACTTGGCGCTGCAACTCCTTAGTCTCCATGGGGTTGCTCCTATACGCTGGCCTATTAGGAATTGTGGCTCCGGGCACGAAGTCAATCCGATGCTCAATGCCTCTTAGGGGTGGTAGTCCGCTAGGCATTTCATCAGGAAACACATCAGAAAACTCCTGCAACAAAGAAACAAAACTAGGAGGCAAAGAAGACATGTCAATGTCAGTCAAATTAAGCAAAGTTTCCTTAAACCGAATCATTAAGATTGGTCTACCCTCACCAACACTGCTACGGATCTCTCTCTCTCTTACATACATGTTTTGTTTCTTTCTTCCCTCTCTTGGTGTTTCACTCACCAATGGGCCATTCAATTGTTTCTTTTCACTCTTGGCCTCTTTATCCCTTTTTTCTTTATCTTTATTTTCTCCCTCCCCCTGAATACAATTCTGCCCCTCACTTTCTAATATCCTCTTTTGGTCCAAATAGACCTCTTGTGGTGTTAAAGGAGCTAGAACCACATTTTTACCCAAATAGGCTAGGGAGAACCGGTTGGTGTACCCGTCATGCTGGACTCGCCTGTCAAATTGCCATGGGCGGCCTAGAAGAATATGCCCAGCTAGCATAGGTACTACATCACAAGTGACCTCATCCTTGTACCTTCCAATGGAAAATGGCACCTTCACCTGCTTGTTTACTCTTACAGAACCCATATCATTTAGCCATTGAAGCTTATATGGCCTTGGGTGCTGCACACATGTCAAACCCAATTTCTGCACCATGCTCAAACTAGCTACATTAGTGCAACTTCCACTATCAATAATCAAAAGACATACCTTGTCAAGTACCAAGCACCTAGTATGGAAAATATTCTCTCTTTGTACTAAGCTCTCCTCTTGAACTTGCAAGTTGAGAACTCGCCTAGTAACTAGTAATTGTCCCATCTCAGGTTGTAAAACTTCATCATCAACCTCATCATCATCATGGCAGTCTTCAAGTGGTGGCATTGGGTTTTCTTCATCCTCAGATTCAGAATAGGTGTATCCATCCCTAATCACTATTACTCTCTTATTAGGGCATTGAGAAGATATATGGCCCTTCCCAAGACACTTGAAACATTTGATGTCTCTACTAGGAGTATTGGAACTTGAACCCTTTGAATAAGTTGGCACATTAGGCGTGAATGCCTTAGGCACTGAATCTGTCCCCTTTTGTGTAGAGCTTTGAAACTCCTTTTTCTCCTCCCTTTTAGGCCATCTAGCACCCCAAGAATTGCTGTTGTTGTTGGCAGCCCTATATGATGTGGTGCTCTTCCCTTTTCTCTGCTTCTCTAACTTCATAGCCATATTCAGCATCTCCTCCATGGAATCATACTTGTACATCTCTAATGCATCAGCTATGTCTTTATTAAGGCCACCTAGGAATCTAGCCATGGTCACCTCCTCATTTTCCTCAATGTGTGCTCTAGCCATGCACATCTCCATATCCTTATGATAGTCTTCTACTGATTTGGCTCCTTGGACGAGTCTATGAAGCTTCTGATGCAACTCCCTGAAATAATGCTCAGGAAGAAAACGTTTTCTCATTACCTCCTTCATGTCTTCCCAATTGTGGATAGGTCGTCTTCCCACTTTTCTTCGACTCTGATTAAGTTGATCCCACCAAAATAGAGCATAGTCTTGGAACTCTAAGGCTGCAATTTTCACCTTTTTTTCTTCAGTATACCTGTTGCATTCAAAGATCATCTCGACCTTCCTCTCCCATTCCAAGTATTCGTCTGCATTGTTTCGGCCTTTGAAAGGTGGCACCTTGAGTTTGATGTTACCCAAGTTACCATCTAATGGTGTGTCAACCTCTTCGTCATCCTCTCCATAGTAAGTTTCATTTCTGTAAACACGGCCTCTACCAATCCCTCTTCCTCTTCCTCTATTATTTCTACCTCCTCTTGCCCACATAGGCTCTCTATGCCATTCATCATCCTCTTCTTCATACTCTTCATGCCAAGGTTGTCTAGAGTGCTCTTTGGAAGTGGTTGCACCCCTCCTTGTGGCATTAGGGTCATGTCTTTCTGTCCTTTGTTCCTGAAGTTCCAGTCTATCATTAAAACTCTCCATAAGCCTAGTGATTCGTCCCATCTCTCCAGAGAAGGCATCTAGAAAGGCTTGTAGTTTTGGATCTTCAACTTTGAGAGGGCTGTCATTCTTATCTCTAGATGAATCAGACATCCTGAAATAGAATACAAACACAAAACTAAAGGAAATGGTTAGTTTATCACTCCCTCACGTGTTTCTCTCTTTATTTGGCTTTTTTCACAATATGTGGGTTTCACTCCAGCCTTTTACCACTCTTTCCACTTGAATAATTGCACTTCAGAATCCCAAAGTTGCTACAAAAGTCAAGAGAAAGTTAGGAAAACAAAGAATATAATTAAGTAATGCACAAACTCTATCAAGAAATCACAATGTTTGAATGGCAATACAAGAATAAGAAAGGTGTATTGCTAGAAATCAATAAACTAAAGTGTAGGAACAAGCAAATAACACTTTAGCAATGTTAAATGAAGCAAAGATAGCACACAAACAAGAAATTGAAACTAGAATTTAAAAGACGATTTAGGGATATAGTGTATGAATTTAGTTCGCTACAAAGCAAACCAAATATGGACCTAATTAATTCTACCCAATCAAAGCAAGCAAACAAAGAAAACCCAAAAAAATTTTTTTTTTTTTTAAAGGTACTGTAGCAAGTTTGCTTCTGAGTTCCTGTAGCAAGTTACTGTAGCAAACGTTTTAAGGTACTGTAGCAAGTTTGCTTCTGAGTTACTGTAGCAAGTTACTGTAGCACAACGTTTTTGATTTATATCCTCACTTAACCTACAAATGTGACCCAATTTAGGTAGGGTAAGGGCTAAACAAGGTATAAGTGGATGGTTTGTGTCTCCCAATTCAATTTAGGTAGGTAATGACTTAGTCCAACAATGACTTTTGTGTCTCCCAATTCAAATTTTTTTTTTTTTTTTTTTTTTTTTTCTAGGTAGGTAATGTCTTTAACAACCAATTCAGATCCAGATTTTTTTTTTTTTAATCAAGAAATAAGCAAACAACAAGAATATTCAAAGATAGATCTTGAATTAGTCAAAAGGGTAACTAGAAAATGATGCAAACAATAAGAAGATACAAAGAGAAAACTAGATTCAAGAAGATTTAACAAGAAAATTCTAGATCCAAGAAGATCTAATGAGAAATTGTCTAGACCCAACAAGATCTAAAGAGATAATGTCTAGATCGAACAATATTTAAAGAATTTTTTTTTTTTTTTTTTTTTTTTAAGTCCCTAACCCTAGGATAGATTGAAATCCACAACCACAGTGCTCTGATACCAGATAATACGACCCTAGCCAATTAACAAGTACTCTTGCAAATCAACAAGGAACATCTAGCGGAAAGCATGCAATCTCGGAAGTACCCGACAATCCCTTTAACCCCCAAGTACTCTTGAAGAGAGAAAGCAAGGAATTTAGAACAAGAATCAGAAACTTACCTTCAAGTACTCTTGAAAACAATTCTGAAATTCTTGGTGCAATTAATCTTGTAGAACTCACAAGCTTAACTACTAAGGATATTTTGGTTCTATGAAGAACACAATCTATTCTTGAAAGAACAAGAAGAAAACGTTTTGTTTTTTTTTTATTTCAATTCAATGGTGGCTGTTGTGCAACTCTTACAACAATATAAGTAACCTAAGCTAACCCTAATGTGGCCCAAATGGGCTTAATTAAATACAAGTCCAAGCTAACTACTTAAAACAATCCTGACTTAAACATTAACTAACTTAGGCTGGCCCTACTCTAGAAAATAAGCCCAACCAACCTTACACTTAATTAATTAAGTCCACTAAAAGAATTTAAACAAAAATAGGGCAAATGGGCCGAAGGCCCTACACAACCCATACTTAAGCTCATAATAAGATAACAACCTCCTAAATTTGCCTAAGTATAGAATCATGTAAAATGCATCAAATGGCAGCCTCATTGCACGCCTCAAGCATCATAACAAGCTTTGGTGCTTCTTCAAGTTCAATCTCACATCTTGCATAATTATGATCTTGAAGCTCCAGTGTGATTTGTTCTTGAGCAAATGCATTCAAGGCTGTTCGTAGCTTGGTTGCACGAGCTCTTGTGATTGGCCCCACGGGTAGAGCTAGAGGATCCTTCACCTTGCTTCCTTGATCCGTATCAAGAAGATAGTAATAAACATCACAGATTAGAAGATAATAAGTATTTTGGTCACCAAGTACGTACCAAAATACCACCAAAATACCTGCGTTCTCCCCCTTTTTGTCATCATATAAAAGGGTTAGAAAAAGGTCAGAGCATAATAAAAGAAAATTAAAACAGAATTCCAACAATATAACCTACAAAGATAAAGCAAAAAATATTATTCACAACACATAAAGACTAATTAGAGAGGCTTAGGATCAGTTCTAAGTCTCTTAGAACTTCTCAAATTCTGAGCTGGAGCAATTTCAGAAGAACTTTCTAGCCTTTTTGAAGACGGATGCAATGGAGGCTTTCTTCCATGAGTCCTATGTTTTCCAGCAGTGTGCTTGACCCTCTTTGGTTTCTCTGAGGTAGGAATGTAGGGTGTGCCTTTAACTTTCAGAGTAGCTAATTTCCTTTCATTCACATCTTTCATCCTTTCCAAGGTCTCAATGAGAGACTGATTCTGTCCAATCACAGTCTTGCAATGTTTTATTGCCTCATCGAGTTCCTTGTTGTGTTCTTCTATTAGCTCTCTCTCCATCCTTCCTAGCATAGCTTCCCTACTCCTTTGAGCTGATAACATCTCAGATTCTTTCTCTGTTTTAACCTCAATAGATTTCTCTTCGTCACTTATTTCTAGCTTTTCTATCTCAGCATCACTGACTTCCTCAACTTTCTTTCCTTTTTCCATCTTCTTAGACTCCTTTTTCTTTTCTGTTTCTTCTTCTTTTTCTAATTCTGCTTCTTTCTCAGCAGCACTCTCTTTTTCCATCTCCTCCTTCCTTTCTTTTTCTGATTTTTCTTCTTCTCCTGCTCCTTCTTCTAACTTCTTTTCTTCTTCTTCTTCTGCTTTCTCTTCTGACTTCTTTTCTTCTTCTTCTTCTGACTTCTTTTCTTCTTCTTCTGACTTCTTTTCTTCTTCTTCTTCTGCTTCCTCCTTCTTTTCTTCTTCTTCTGTTTCTCCTAACTTCGCTTTTCCTTTGTCTTCTCTCTTCTTCTTTTTCTCAATCTCTTCTTTTCTTTCCTTTTCTTTCTCAACTTTTCCAACTTCTCTTTTCACTTTCTTTTCTTTCTCAGCTTCTTCTTTTCCCTTCTCTTCTTTTTCCTTCTCTTCTTTCTCCTTCTCTTCTCCTCCTTCTTCATCTTTCATTTTTAATGACCCACTGTCCAGCTTTGAAACACTAGAGCCATCACTCTCCCTTAAATCAACATCAAGAAACTCAAATACTGGTGTAAGAACCATTCCATAGGGCAACTTCTTAGGGTTGTTCTGCATTTTGTCAAAGATAATATGACATAGATTGAGAGGTTTCTTCTCAACTATGTGCCACATTATGCACAACTCAACTTGGTTCACATATGTGAGTGAGGCACTCTTAGGATAAATGTAATGTACAATTAGTTTGTACAACCATTTCATATTATCTGTCAGGTTTGAGCATTCTATTGTACCCTGTTTGTTTGCAGAACCCTTTTTCACAATCTTCTTCACAAATTCTTCCTTTTTATATTCACTGACCCTAGAAATACCCTTAATTTTTGTCACCCTAGACCCAGTATTTGTTACATCAAAAATTTTACCCAAGTTAGGGTAAGACAACACTTTAATCTTACCCTTAAGCTTAACAAAGATCGACTTTGTTCCACTGACTTTAAGAGAGCCGTAGAACTCTTTAACTAAATCTTCATAACACAGTCGATTTAACGACAAGAAACTCATCCATCCTTGAAACTCAAAGAGTTCCTTAAAATCAAACTCATTGCTACCAAAGAACTTCCAATCAATCACATATGAACGCACGAGAGGATATAGTGAGAGGACAGATTTACCTTTGTCGTGTGCCCTAACTGCTTGTTTCTTTGAAGTAGCAGTTTCAATTTTTACTTTCTTTGGTTCCTCTTCCTGCTTTTTCTGTTTCGACTCTTTTTGCTCATATTTCTTCAAAAGCTTTTTCAGAAGTTGAAGTTCTTGCTCAGTTAGGGAGTTGGATGAGGAGGTGGAACTAGATTTGGCCATTGTTGAGATTTTCGAAACACAGAGCAGCTTAGGGTTTTGTTAGTAAGAAGGCGATAGAAAGAATACGAAGCAGTTAATAGAGAAATAAGAACACTTAAGTGGCGGAAGAAAAAAATAAAGAACAGTTTTTAAAGGGAATTCAAAACGACAAATAGAATAAAAGGAATAAAATAATAAAAACAATAAAATAGTGAAACTGCCAAAACACTAGGGTTACGAAACATAATAAAACAAACACACATAATAAATTAACTGTTTTTGGATTTAGTCTAAAGTAAGATTCTGATAATGACATTAGAAAGTCATATCAGGGCAATATGCGTTTTAGACAAAAATTGATTTTCACACAGAACAAAAATTAGAACATAGCAAGTCTTTTATTTTCAAAATTTGAAAGCAGTTTAGAACATACTTACAGAGTTCTTAAGTTACGAGTTTAGAACTAACATACCAAGTTCTCTTCTAATTGAGTAGAATTGACTTTCATTCAGAGGTTTAGTAAAGATATCTGCTAATTACTTTTCTGTGGGAATGAACTCAATTACTATGTCACCTTTTTGAACATGATCACGTATGAAGTGATGTCTAAGTTCTATATGCTTGGTTCTAGAATGCTGAACTGGATTCTTAGATAAATTGATGGCGCTTATGTTGTCACACTTGATAGGCACTGTTTCTAATTTCAGTCCATAGTCTGCCAACTGTTGTTTGATCCATAGAACTTGTGCAACACAACTTCCAGTAGCAACATATTCTGCTTTTGCAGTAGAAAGAGCAACAGATGTCTGTTTCTTGCTAAACCATGATACAAGGACGCTAGCCAGAAATTGACAAGTCCCAGATGTGCTTTTTCTATCTATTCTGCATCCTGCAAAATCAGAATCACTATACCCAACAAGATCAAATGTATCATCTTTAGAACACCACAGACCCAGATTAGAAGTTCCACAAAGATATCTTAATATTCTCTTTACATCAATTAAATGAGACTCTTTGGGACACGATTGAAATCTAGCACATAGACAAACACTAAAGTGTATGTCTGGTCTGCTTGCCGTTAGATATAGCAAAGAACCAATCATACTTCTAAACAGCTTGATATCCACATCCTTACCTTTTCATCTTTTTCTAATTTTGACGATGGACTCATTGGTGTACTATATACCTTTGCATTTTCCATTTTGAATCGTTTCAACAATTCTCTAGTATATTTTTCTTGATTAATGAAAATTCCATTCTCACATTGTTTGATTTGAAGTCCAAGGAAGAAATTTAATTCTCCCATCATACTCATTTCGAACTTACCCTGCTTAATCTTAGAAAATTCCTTACAAAGAAGATCATTAGTAGACCCAAAAATTATGTCGTCAACATAAATTTGTACAACTAGAATGTCATGTGCTTTATTTTTGATAAATAGTGTTGTAGCAACCTTTCCTCTTGAAAAACCATTTTCCAATAGAAACTTACTCAATCTTTCATACCAGCTCTAGGAGCTTGCTTCAAACCATAAAGAGCTTTAGTAAGTTTGTAAACATGATTAGGTTTATCAAAAATTTCAAAACCAGGAGGTTGTTCTACATACACTTCTTCATTTAGAAAACCATTTAGAAAAGCACTTTTCACATCCATTTGATATAACATGAAGTTTTTAAAACATGCAAATACACAAAGCATTCTAATGGCCTCAAGTCTAGCAACCGGGGCAAAGGTTTCATCAAAATCGATGCCTTCTTCTTGGTTGTACCCTTGAGCCACTAATCTTGCTTTATTTCTCACAACATTACCTTGTTCATCAAGCTTATTTCTAAACACCCATTTTGTTCCAATAACAGAATGGTTTTTAGGTCTAGAAACAAGTTTCCAAACTTGGTTTATCTCAAATTGATTTAGCTCTTCTTGCATAGCAAGAATCCAACTTTCATCATTTTGAGCATCTTCTAAATTTTTAGGTTCTAATTGAGAAACGAAAGCAACATCACTAAAATATCTTTTAAGTTGAGCTCTAGTCATTATCTTTTCTGAGGGATTATCCATAATGTCTTCTTGAGGATGATACTTATGAAATCGCCATTCTTTTGGTAATTGAGAATCTTCATTTTCTCTTTCTGGCATTTGACTTTCAACTATATTCTGATCTTCATGTTCTACTTCTGGTTCAGCCTGATTATCAGTGTTCTGCTCGCTTTTTGGCTGTTCTAGTTGTTCTGATTGTTCATTCTACTTTTCATGATTAGAATCTATAGCATCATCACTTTCTAATGTTCTAGATGTAGAGTCAGATTCATCAAACACAATATGAATAGATTCTTCTAAAACTAGAGTCTTTTTATTAAATACTCTATATGCTTTACTATTACTAGAATATCCCCAAAAAATACCTTCATAAGATTTAGCATCAAATTTAGGAAGATAATTTTTCTTGTTATCTAGAATAAAGCATTTGCACCCAAAGATATGAAAATAACCAATATTTGGTTTTCTACCTTTGTATAGCTCATATGGAGTCTTTTTAAGTTTAAATCTTACCAAAGCCCTATTTAGAATATAACAGGCAGTGTTAACTGCTTCTGCCTAGAAATACTTTGGTAGTTTAGAATCACTTAGCATGGTTCTGGCCATTTCTTGAAGTGTTCTATTCTTGCGTTCCACCACTCCATTTTGTTGAGGTGTTCTAGGTGCTGAGAAGTTATGGAAGATTCCTGACTCGTTGTAAAAAGCATTGAATTTATGATTTTCAAATTCTCCTCCATGATCACTTCTAATTGCCGTGATGTTGTATCCTTTCTCATTTTGTATTCTCTTGCAAAGATGAACAAACATGTCATATGACTCATCCTTATTTCTAAGGAAGAGTGTCCAGGTGAATCTAGAGTAATCATCTACAATAACAAATGCATAGAATTTTCCTCCAAGACTAGAAGGAGTAATTGGACCAAATAGATCAAGGTGTAGGAATTCTAAAGGTCTAGAAGTAGAAACCATGCCCTTGGATTTAAAAGATGTTCTAGTTTGTTTGCCCGTTTGACAAGCATCACAAATGTGATCTTTTCGAGTTTCAACTTTGGCAAACCACGAACCAAATCTTTCTTAGAAAGTTTAGAAACAAGGTGAATGCTTGCATGTCCAAGTCTTCTATGCCATAACCAACTGGAATTATCAACAGACACTAAACAAATATCCTGGTTATGCATATCAGAGAGATCTACTAGGTATATATTTCCAAACCTTTTTCCAACTAATAAGGTTTTATTATCATGCATGTTCTGAACTTCACAATGAGAAGGTTCAAAGATCACTCTTCTATTTTTATCACAAATCTGACTCACACTTAACAAGTTATAATGTAATCCTTCTACTAAGCATATATCTCCTATTGAAGGATTAGAACCTGCACACCAATACCAACGATTTTACCTTTTGCTTTGTCTCCAAAGCTTACCGTACCTCCCTTTTTCTTTTCTAATCTGGTGAACTTCTTTCTTTCACCAGTCATATGCCTAGAGCAAGCGCTGTCCATATACCACATTTCTGTCTTCAGCTCACTCTTTAGGCACACCTGAAAAGATCAAGCAGATTTAGGTACCCAACTTATATTGGGTCCTGGAGGGTTAGTGGTAACAGGTGCATTTAGCTTACTATGATTTTTCTTTCTGTCGAAACTTTGATGTTCTAAAGTCACAACATTAGAGACAACATTTTTCTTATTAGAAACAAAATTCTGTTTAGAATTGCTATCATAGCTAGAACTTGTCTTTCCTTTAGAAAACGATTCTGAAATTGATTTTAGAATTCTAATCTCAGTTTTTAAGGATTCATTTTCAGAATTCAGATCTTTACATTTTTCTTCAAGATGTGTCAGATTTTCTGAAAATCGATTATTGCAACTTTTAAGATCTTTGATTTACATGATGAGATCTTTGCATGTAATTTCTTGATAAAAAGCATTTTTTAGTTGATTACTTTCAGATTTTAATTTTCTGAAATCTGTCTTTAGAACTTTATGCTTTCTAACAAGCTTTTCAAATTCATTGCAAAGATTATTGTAAGTATATAGAAGATCATTTTCTGATTCAGGTTCAGAAATACTTACAGTGCTTTCTTCATTCTTTTGGACCATTGCATTTGTTTCGTTGATTTCAACTTTCTGTGTTGAAGTCATAGTACTGATTTCTTTGGAGTCAGAATCGATAGTAGCCATTAGACAAATATTAGCAATTTTTTCTTGATCACTGTGGCTTCCAGGATTAGAATCATCTGAATCACTCCAAGCGGCTACGAAAGCCTGCTTCAGCTTCTCTTTCGTTGACTTCTTTTTCAATTTAGGACAATTAGGCTTTATATGTCCAGGTTTGTTGCATTCATAACAAACCACTTCAGAAGGTTCTTTTTTAGGTAAGTTACTATTTTTGGGTGGAAAGTTCTTTTTGTTAAACTTTTTCTGTGGCCTTCCACTTTTTCTATAGAACTTTTTAAATCTTTTAGCAACAAGTGCTAAATCATCACTATCAAGATCAGAAGAACTTTCTTCACTAGAGTCTACTCTCAAAGCCAGTCCTTTCTTTTTCTTATCTTCTATTGTCAAAGAAGATTTCATTTCTTCTGAAACAAGAGCTCCTATAAGATAATCATAAGTGATGGGAGTCTCTTTGTAATTCATGACAGTTCCTATTGAATCCCATTTTTTAGGTAGAATTCTAAGGATTTTCTTAACAAGCTCATCTTCTGAAATTTCCTTACCGAGAGTTCTCAAAGGATTAACTATATTAGTAAATCTAGAATTTAACTCTGCAATAGTTTCTCCTTCCTTCATGCTAAACATTTCATATTCTCTCCAAAGGATATTTATTTTGGATTCCTTTACTCTATCTGTACCCTCATAGGTGACTTTAAGTTTTTTCCATACTTCTGTCGCAGATTTACATCCAGACACTTTGTTGTATTCTGTTGCGTCTAGAGCACAATGAAGAATATTGATCGCTTTTGCATTTGTAGCAATATCATTCCAATCAGCATCTATATATTCTTCTTCTGTTTTTCTAACAATCACATCTCCTACAACTTTCATGGGAATACGAGGACTAGTGATAACATTCCTCAAGCAGTTTATATCAACTGATTTCATGAAGTTCTCCATTCTAGTTTTCCAATAAGAGTAATTAGAACCATTGAACAAAGGAGGTCTAGAAACAGATTCACCTTCTGAAGAAGTAAGAGGAAGTGAGGTTGCCATGGGATCTTATCTCTTAAGCGGTTAAGTTTCGGTAAGTCAAGAGCCAAGGCTCTAGTACCAGATTGTGGGTCCCGTATATGTATGGCATAACCAAGGGGGGTGAATTGGGTTTTATAAAAATATTTTAGAATTTTAAAACAAAATATAGAATTCTAAGTGCAGCGGAAAAATAAAGAACTTGTGAGAATAAGTTATGGATTAGAACTCCCTCACAATGTTCTATTCATGAGAAATAGAAAGACTATGCAAAATGCAGCTATAGATTAGAATTGCTTTACAATGTCTTATTCAATATCAGAATTGCTTTATGAAGGAAAGCTATTGAAATTAGAACTTCCTCATAAAGTTTAGAAAATCATATAAGACAGGGTGAGAGACAGTTATTGAAATTAGAACTGCTTCACAGAGCCTTAACCAGGTTTAGAAAACAGATTAGAAACCCAAGTAGTGAAATATATTGTAAATAGAATAATTGTTTAGAACTTGGTATATTCACTTATCAGAATTCTAGAGTTCTAATATTCAGAGAAGATAAGACTTATTCCAGTTTTAGAACATCAGAATCATTAACAACTTTAGCATTTCTAAAATATAAATAGAAGTGTAAATAAAGTAGTATCAAGCAAAACTTCAGAAATTAAAAAGATTAACATTTATAGTGGTTCGGCACTAACTCGCCTACATCCACTCCCCAAGACTCATCTTTAGATCCTCAACTATGTTATCTCTTTTCAAGGGTAAGAGACAAACCAACAATACAAGGCAATAGATCAACACCTAGATTTACCCTTTTTCCCACTAGATTTTCCAAAGGTTCTAGTTAACCTCAACCCTTTCTGTTTTTGGCAGAGTACAGAAAACTCAGTTCAAGACATTAGAATCTCTCTCACGGAGAAGGTCGCTTGATAACCTCTTTCACAATAGCTTCTAACCTAAGCTATTACACAAATGTTTATCAAATAAAAACCTATCTACTATAGATTACAAAATCTAAATAGACAGAAAGAAATGCACATATAAGCACAGGAAAAACAGTTTTTTAGATTAGAAAATTGTTTAGAACACAAAACCGTTTTTCAAAAGTAGTTATAAAACTTCTTTTCTCTTTTAAAGATAAAACGTGAAGTGCAAAGATGAAAAGAAAAATGGGGGTAGAGAGTAAGTTTTGAGAGACAAAAGATATGATCAATGAGTAAATACTCTTAAAATGAAAACTCCTTCCTCACGTTCAAAGAGTGAAGAATTCCTTTATATAGAGAGCTTCGTGTCTCTTGCTTTTGGAAAGTGGATATTTTATTTTGAAATCAGAATATTTGCTTTCCTTATTTAGAAGATAGGAAAATCTTAGTTACCAAAAATTTATTTTATTCTTTTTGGTAAGAGAATAAAAAATGATCTTTCCTTTAAGCAAAAAGATTTTCGAAAGCACTTTTATTTGGAAAATATTTTTCGAATAAGATACTACTTACTAAAAACGAAAAGATACAATCTACCTTCATTTTAGGTAAGAGTATACGTTGAAATTCTTTAGATCTTCAAAAGGTATTTCCGAAAGAGAAAGTGTATGATTTATTACCAAAATCGTTTAGAGATAAAATCTTTTTAGTTTTAGGTAATTAAATCATTTCGATTCTTAAAGCATATTTTCGAAAACAGAATTTTTACGAAAGAAATTATTTTGAAGAATCTAATTTTCGAAATATATTTTTGATGAGAGAAAAATTAGTTTATGTGCTTATAGATGAATTTTCTCTCTATCCTACAATGCATCTTAAATATCTAACCACTAGGGTCTTCGAATATCTTCATATTCAATGTAGGACTTGCCTTGTTCGTTTTCTTTCCATAAGAATTCTGCATAAAATAATATTAGCACAAATAATAAAATTTAAATTTATTTGATTTGTTTTAATCATCAAAATTCCGAGATTAGAAATTGACCCTTGAGCCAACATCCTTACCGAGAGTTCTTAAAAGATTAACTATATTAGTAAATCTAGAATTTAACTCTGCAATAGTTTCTCCTTCTTTCATACTAAACATTTCATATTCTTTCCAAAGGATATTTATTCTGGATTCCTTTACTCTATCTGTACCCTCATAGGTAACTTTAAATTTTTCCCATACTTCTGTCGCAGATTTACATCCAGACACTTTGTTGTATTCTGTTGCGTCTAAAGCACAATGAAGAATATTGATAGCTTTTGCATTTATAGCTATATCATTCCAATCAGGATCAGTATATTCTTCTTCTATTTTTCTAATACTCTCATTTTCTATAATTTTCATGGGAATACGAGGACCAGTAATAACATTCCTCCAGCAGTTTATATCAACTGATTTCATGAAATTTTCCATTCTAGTTTTCCAATAAGAGTAATTAGAACCATTGAACAAAGGAGGTCTAGAAACAGATTGACCTTCTAACGAAGTAAGAGGAAGTGAGGCTGCCATGGGATCTTATCTCTTAAGCGGTTAAGCTTTGGTAAGTCAAGAGCCAAAGCTATGATACCAGATTGTGGGTCCCGTATATGTATGGCACAACCCAAGAGGGAGGGTGAATTGGGTTTTATAAAAATATAAATTTTAGATTTTAAAACAAAATATAGAATTCTAAGTGCAGCGGAAAGATAAAGAACTTGTGAGAATAGATTATGGATTAGAATCTCCTCACAATGTTCTATTCGTAAAAAATAGAAAGACTATGGAAAGTGCAGCTATTAATTAAAACTGCTTCACAATGTCTTATTCAATATCAGAACTGCTTTATGACGAAAAGCTATTGTAATTAGAACTTCCTCATAAAGTTTAGAAAATCATATGAGACTGTGTGAGAGACAGTTATTGAAATTAGAACTACTTCACAAAGCTTTAATCAAGTTTAGAAAACTGATTAGAAACCCAAGTAGTGAAATATACTGCAAATAGAAGAGCGGTTTAGAACTTGGTATATTCACTTATGAGAATTCCATAGTTCTAATATTCAGAGAAGATAAGACTTATTTCAGTTTTAGAACATCAGAACTATTAACAACTTTAACATTTCTAAAATATAAACAGAAGTGTAAGTAAAGCAGTATTAAGCAAAACTTCAGAAATTAAAAAGATCAACACAGTGATTTATAGTGGTTCGGCACTAACTCGCCTACATCCACTCCCCAAGACTCTTCTTGAGATCCTCAACTATGTTATCTCTTTTCAAGGGTAAGAGACAAACCAACAGTACAAGGCAATAGATCAACACCTAGATCTACCCTTTATCCCACTAGATTTGTCAAAGGTTCTAGTTAACCTCAACCCTTTCTATTTTTGGCAGAGTACAGAAACTCAATTCAAGACATTAGAATCTCTCTCACGGAGAAGGTTGCTTGATAACCTCTTTCACAATAGCTTCTCACCTAAGCTATTACACAATTGTTTATCAAATAAAAACCTGTCTACTAAAGATTACAGAATCTAAATGGACAAACAGAAATGCAAATATAAGCACAGGAAAAACAGTTTTTTAGATTAAAAAATCGTTTAGAAAATAGTACTATTTTTCAAAAGTAGTTATTATAAAAATTATTTTCTCTTTTAAAGATAAAAACGTAAAGTATAAAGATGAAAAGAAAAACGGGGGTAGAGAGTAAGTTTTGAGAGATAAAAGATGTGATCAATAGGTGAATACTCTTAAAACAAAAACTCTTTCTTCCACACATTTCAAAGAGTGAAAACTCCTTTTTATAGAGAGATTTGTGACTCTCGTTTTTAGAAAGTGGATATTTATTTCTGAAATCAGAATATTCGCTTTTCTTATTTAGAAGATACGTAAATCTTAGTTATCAAAAATTTATTTTATCCTTTTGGTAAGAAAATAGGAGACGATCTTTCTTTCCTTAAACATAAAGATTTTCGAAAGCAATTTATTTGAGAAATATTTTTCGAAAAGATACTACTTACTAAAACGAAAAGATAAGATTTTCCTTCGTTTTAGGTAAAAGAATAAATTAAAATTCTTTAGATCTTCAAAGAGGATTTCAAAAAAAAGAAAGCATATGATTTATTACCAAAATCGTTAGAGACATAATCTCTTTACTTTTAGGTACTTAAATCATTTCGATTTCTTTTAAAGGAATTTCGAAAGCAACTTTTTGACGAAGGAATTTATTTTTGAAGAATCTAATTTTCGAAAAATATTTTTGATGAGAGAAAGATTAGTTTTTGATGGAGGTCCATCTAGCCTAGCCTTACAAGCTGTCCTAGACATGGGCCTTGGTCTTGATTCCATTAGTGAAGTTGATGAAGACAGTCCAAGTGAAGATGGGCTTGGTGGGAGTGAAATGTTCAATCTGAAGCTACAGCTCCTTTTAGGGCCATTTGGGTTCCTTCAAACCATCATCTTTGAAGACAACAATCAAGGAGCACTTGGTTGATCATTGACTATGAATTCCAGCTCATTTGTGTTGTTTTCAAACTTAGTTAGGTGTCCTTTGAATTGTGCCTTTGAATGAGTTATTTCAAACTTAGTTAGGTGTCCTTTGAATAAGTTGTTTTCAACCTAGTTAGGTGTATCTTTGAATGCGTTGTTTTCAACCTAGTTAGGTGTCCTTTGAAATTGTGTCTTTGAACAACACATTTAAAGGGAGTTTATGGCTATCTCTTGTTTCCCTATATAAAGGGATTTTGTGTACTTTGAAAGATAGATTTGGAATAACAAGAAAGTGTTAATCACATTTGGGTTTTATTAGTTTCCAAAAACTATTGGGTTTTGTTTATTTCCAAAAACAATCATCTATCTTTTTTTTTAAGGTACTGTAACACGGATGCTTCTGAGTTACTGTAGCAAGTTACTGTAGCACTCGTGTTTCTCTATCAAAACCATAGCCCTTTCCACCACGCTATCAGTTGGTATCAGAGCCAACAATCTTACCTTCTTTCACTTTCATTTGTTTCATAGTTATGCTTAATAACCAACAAACATCTCTTAACAAAGACAAACAAGTCATGTCAGAAGATCAAGATCTAGCCTCAGCAATTGAGAAAATGAGGCTGGAAATGGAAGTTCTTAAGGCCAAGAATGAAGCCTTAGAAACACTCATCCAAAATACTCCCCCAAATACCCGAAGTCCTCATGAAGAGGAACTGACCAATGAAGATTTCAATGGAGAGGACCAGCACCTTGTGTTGGGACGTGGAGGTTTTAGAGGGAGACGGAGAGGATTGTTTCATGGAGGATTTGGCCAAGGGGGAAGGCGTTTGCCACCACCCATCCGTGTTGAAAGACAAGAAGAATCTTTCAACTATAAAATCGAATTACCTGAATTTCATGGTAAGATCGACGCTGATGCCTATCTTGAATGGATATACTCAATGGAGAGATCCTTTGAACTGAGGGAGGTGTCCGAAGACAAAAGAATGAAGCTTGCTGCTATGAAGTTGAAGGGATATGCTGCCCTTTGGTGGGATAATTTGCAAAAACGAAGGATGAGGGAAGGGAGGCCTCAAATTACTCAATGGGATAGGATGAAAGAAGAGATCGATGCGGTGTTCTTGCCACCCCATTATAGACAGAAAATGATTGAGAAAATGTTGAGCCTCAAACAAGATACTAAAACCGTGGAACAATACACCATGGAATTTGAGGAATTCTTATTAAGTGTGAGGTCAAGGAGATCGAGGAGCTGATCATGGGGTGTTTTCTCCAAGGCTTGCGATTCGCATCCAAGACATAGTAAGCTTCTACCCTTATGAATCTCTTATTGAATTGAAGAGATTAGCACTAAGAAGTGAGACAAGTTTGAGGCATTCACACCAAAACAAAGCCAATATCAGACCTTATAACTACAAACCGAGCTCTAGTAGCCCCAATTCTGCCCCTATCAATACCACATACACACCCTCACCAAAACCCCCCTCTTAAAAACACTTCCAACACACCAAGAAATACCCAATCTGTCCCACCATCCAAAAATACCTCTAAGAATGCTTTGAAATGTTTCAAATGCCAAGGGTATGGACACTTCCAATCTGAATGTCCTTCAAGGAAAGTAATGACCCTTAGAGAGATAGAGGAGATTGAGGAAGAAATATACCATGCTGATTCTATTGCAGTAAATAGTGAATTGAATGTTGATGAGGGAGATATGCTAGTTTGTGATGCAATGGAAGATGGGGAGTGTTTAGTGATGATGCGTATTTTGAATATTGAAAAGAATGAGGAGGATTAGAGGAGGAAATCCCTATTTCACACTAGATGTTTGACAAAAAATAAATTGTGTGAAGTTATTATTGATAGTGGTGCATGTGAGAATGTTGTATCCAATGAAATGGTTGCGAAGTTAGGACTGAAAACCGAGCCAATTGACAACCCTTATAGGTTGGCTTGGCTGAATTCTGAGCATGAAATTAAAGTCACTAAGAAGTGTCTAGTTCCTTTTGCAATTGGGCAATACGTGGATGAGTTGAGCTGCCATGTTATCCCAATGACAGCTTGTCACTTGCTTCTTGGGAGACCTTGGTTGTATGATAAGGATGTGCAACACCAAGGAAAGGCCAATACTTACACCTTTTTCCATAAGGGTAACACCATCTTTCTCACACCGTTACTACCCGAGAAGAGAAAGAAGAAAAGAGAAGTTGGAATGGTTGGATTGTTATCCAATGATGAGAAGAGTGAGATCATGGAAGGGCTGCCTAGCTATGTTCCAATTGATGTGGAGGATGAGCCCAAACAGAATCATGTGATTCCAAAAGAGGTACAATTTCTTATTAGAGAGTTTGAGAGAGTTTTCCCAAACACTTTACCTATCGGTTTGCCCCCTTTAAGATCAATACAACATGAGATCAGTTTTGTTCCGGGAGCTCAAATTCCTCATAAGCACTCCTATAGAATGAGTCCTAAAGAGAGTGATGAATTACAAAAGCAAGTTGATGAATTGTTAAAGAGAGGCTTTATAAGGGAGAGTGTTTCTCCTTGTGTTGTGCCAGCCTTTGTTGTTCCTAAAAAGAATGGCAAGTGGAGAATGGTGATAGATTCAAGGGCTGTTAACAAGATAACGATCAAGTACAGGTTTCCTATTCCAAGGCTTGATGATATGCTTGATCGATTGCATGGAGCTTCAATTTTCTCAAGGACTGATCTTGCAAATGGATTCTATCAAATTCGTGTTAGAGAAGGTGATGAGTGGAAGACAGCCTTCAAGACCAATGAGGGGCTGTATGAATGGTTGGTCATGCCTATGGGACTCTCTAATTCACCTTCCACCTTTATGCGACTCATGAATGAGGTATTCAAACCTTTTCTTAACAAATTTGTGGTGATATACTTTGATGATATTCTGATACATGAGCATTATATGCATTTGAGACTTGTTTTTGAGGTTTTGGACCATGAATCGTTGTATGCTAATGTAGAGAAGTGTCATTTTTGTGATAGCACCATTAGTTTTTTGGGGTATGTTGTATCTAAAGATGGTTTAAGTATGGATTCTGAAAAGGTCAAGGCCATTGTTGATTGGCCTATTCCAAACAATCTATTTCAAGTAAGGAGTTTTCATGGGTTTTGTTCTTTTTATAGGAGATTCATTAAAGGTTTTAGTACTATAACAAGTCCTATAACAGACTGCATGAAAAAAGGGGTGTTTAAATGGACACCTCAAGCCACCCTCGCTTTTAACACTTTAAAGAATGCAATGACAAAAGCTCCTGTTTTGGCCTTGCCTAATTTCAACTTACCTTTTGAATTGGAGTGTGATGCTAGTGGGGTTGGGATAGGGGCTATTTTGAGTCAAGAAGGCAAACCTATTGCATTTTTTAGTGAAAAATTGAATGAGTGTAGGAGAAAATATTCTGCCTATGATCTTGAGTTTTATGCCTTGATTCGTGCTCTAAGACATTGGAGTGCATATTTGTTGGCTAACTCTTTCATCTTATTTACTGACCATCAAGCCCTCAAATACATACAAAGTCAAGCTAAGTTAAGTAAGAGACATGCATCTTGGGTTGAATACATGCAATCCTTTGATTTTGTAGTGAAGTATAGGGATGGTCCAAGTAATAGAGTGGCTGATGCATTGTCTAGGAGATATGAGGTTCTTAGTACCATGCATGCTCATGTAATAGGATTTGAGAATATTAAGACCTTGTATGAGAGTGATGGGGATTTCGGTCAAATTTGGGAGAGAGTTAGGAAATATGGTGCATTTAGGGACTTTACTATTCATGATGGTTATCTTTTCAAGCTTGATGCTGTTTGTGTTCCTCAAAGCTCTTTAAGGGAAGCAATTCTTAAGGAAGTCCATGGTGGAGGCCTAGCCGGTCACTTTGGAAGAGACAAAACCTATGAATTGGCAAGCAAGGATTTCTATTGGCCAAAGATGTGGAAAGAGGTTTCAAAACTTGTTGAGGGTTGTAATACTTGTAAGCAATCCAAGATGACCTTACAAGCTCACGAACCATACATGCCTTTGCCGATTCCAAGCTCACCATGGGAAGATGTAAGTATTGATTTCATTGTTGGCTTGCCGAGAACAAGACGAAATAATGATTCCATTATGGTTGTAGTAGATAGATTCTCAAAAATGGCTCATTTTATTGCTTGTAACAAAACTAATGATGCATCTCATATTCTGAATTTGTACTTTGAAAATGTTGTAAAACTCCATGGAATTCCTAGGAGCATAGTGAGTGATAGGGATGTAAAGTTTTTGAGTCATTTTTGGAGGCATTTGTGGCCACGGTTAGGAACTACCTTGAAGTTCAGCACGACTTTTCATCCTCAAACAGATGGACAAACAAAAGTGGTCAATCGAAGCTTAGGCAACATTTTGCGAAGTTTGCTAAAGGGGAAAGTAAAGAATTGGGATTCTTTGTTGGCTCATGCTGAATTTGCTTACAACAGTTCGAAGAATAAGACCACTAATTTTACTCCTTTTGAATTAGTTTATGGAGCTAATCCACTTGTTCCTCTTGATTCGAGCAACGCACACTCTAGTATCCCCTCTAACTTAAAGGCCGAGGACAGAGCTACTGAAATTGTCAAACTCCATGCTAGAGCAAAAGCACATATTGAGAAGAAGAACGGAGCCTACAAGATGCAAGCCAAGCTAAAACCTGTTGTGGAATTTAAAGAAGGTGACTTAGTGTGGGTTCACTTAAGGAAGGAACGATTCCCTTCTAAAAGAAAGAATAAACTTATGCCCAAAGCCGAGGGTCCTTACAAGATCATCAAGAAGGTAAACCAGAATGCTTACAAGGTAGCGCTGCCTCCGTCTTACAAGATTTCCAACACCTTCAATGTAAGTGACTTAGCCAAATACAAGGAAGACACCATGTTAACTTCTGACCAAGTTGAAACTTTTCAAGAAGGGGAGAATGATGGAGGTCCATCTAGCCTAGCCTTACAAGCTGTCCTAGACATGGGCCTTGGTCTTGATTCCATTAGTGAAGTTGATGAAGACAGCCCAAGTGAAGATGGGCTTGGTGGGAGTGACATGTTCAATCTGAAGCTACAGCTCCTTTTAGGGCCATTTGGGTTCCTTCAAACCATCATCTTTGAAGACAACAATCAAGGAGCACTTGGTTGATCATTGACTATGAATTCCAGCTCATTTGTGTTGTTTTCAAACTTAGTTAGGTGTCCTTTGAATTGTGCCTTTGAATGAGTTATTTCAAACTTAGTTAGGTGTCCTTTGAATAAGTTGTTTTCAACCTAGTTAGGTGTATCTTTGAATGCGTTGTTTTCAACCTAGTTAGGTGTCCTTTGAAATTGTGTCTTTGAACAACACATTCAAAGGGAGTTTATGGCTATCTTTTGTTTCCCTATATAATGGGATTTTGTGTACTTTGAAAGATAGATTTGGAATAACAAGAAAGTGTTAATCACATTTGGGTTTTATTAGTTTCCAAAAACTATTGGGTTTTGTTTGTTTCCAAAAACAATCATCTATCTTTTTTTTAAGGTACTGTAGCACGGATGCTTCTGGGTTCCTGTAGCAAGTTACTGTAGCACTCATGTTTCTCTATCAAAACCATAGCCCTTTCCACCATGCCATCAGTTTTTGTGCTTATAGATGAATTTTCTCTCTATCCTACAATGTATCCTAAATACCTAACCACTAGAGTCTTCAGATATCTTCACACACTATAGATTTTGTAGGACTTGCCTTGTTCGTTTGTTACTTTCCATAAGTATTCTGCATAAAATATTATTAGCACAAATAATATAATTTAAATTTATTTATTTTGTTTTAATCATCAAAATTTCGAGATTAGAATTTGACCGTTGAGCCAACACATACCAGTACACTTTGGGTCAATTTTGCCCTGGTTTAGGCGCCAAAATATATTTATTGTAGGATTGGTTATCTTTCTATGCCCATGGATTTTTCTATTCACCTTTGCATATCTGTTCTGCTTATTTATCTTTCAAAAAGATACTACTTACTAAAACGAAAAGATAAGATTTTCCTTCATTTTAGGTAAGAGAATAAATTAAAATTCTTTAGATCTTTAAAGAGGATTTCCGAAAAAGAAAGCATATGATTTATTATCAAAATCGTTAGAGACATAATCTCTTTACTTTTAGGTAATTAAATCATTTCGATTTCTTTTAAAGGAATTTCGAAAGCAAATTTTTAATGAAGGAATTTATTTTTGAAGAATCTAATTTTCGAAAAATATTTTTGATGAGAGAAAGATTAGTTTTTGTGTTTATAGATGAATTTTCTCTCTATCCTACAATGTATCCTAAATACCTAACCACTAGGGTCTTCAGATATCTTCACACACTATGAATTTTGTAGGACTTGTCTTGTTCGTTTGTTACTTTCCATAAGTATTCTGCATAAAATATTATTAGAACAAATAATATAATTTAAATTTATTTGTTTTGTTTTAATCATCAAAATTCCGAGATTAGAATTTGACCCTTGAGCCAACACGTACCAGTACATTTTGGGTCAATTTTGCCCTGGTTTAGGCACCAAAATATATTTATTGTAGGATTGGTTATCTTTCTATGCCCATGGATTTTTCTATTCGCCTTTGCATATCTATTCTGCTTATTTATCTGTCAGCCCTGGATCTCTGGTTCATAGTTGCACTGGTTGCCTATTCTGAGTGAGTTTGCCTTAAATGCCTATTTTTGATTTTGCACTGACTGCCTATCTTGAATTTTGACTGATTTTTCTAATTTTAGCGTTGATTGCCTTGTTTATACTAAACTGTATTGGAAGTTGTACTGATCGCCTGCCTCGAGTGAATTTGCACTGATTGTCTAATTTCAGCATTACACTGATTGCTTGTATGAATTGAATCTATACTGGAAGTTGCACTGATTGTCTACCTTGTGTTGACTTGAAAATTGCACCGAACTGTTTATTTATCTCAAAAATTGCACTGATTGCCTATTTATACTGATTGTTGGGTGGAAAACTGCATTGATTGCCTGTTTTATATTGAATTGAGTTGGATTTGTACTGAATTGTATTGGAACTTGCACTTACTGCCTGTTCTAAGTTTTCTGATTTTGGTGATGTTCGCCTGCTTATACTAAGTTTGCACTGATTGCCTATTTTTCGAGCTTTGCACTGACTGCCTGTCTTCTTGTGGTTGCATTGAATGCCTGTTTCTTGAGTTTGATCTGAAAGTTGCACTAACTGCCCTTCTTGAGTTTTCTAATTTTGGCATTGTTTGCCCTATTTATACTGAGTCTGCACTGACTGCCTAGTTTTTGAGCTTTGTATTGACTACCTGTCTTCTTGTGGTTGCATTGAATGCATGTTTCTTGAGTTTAATTTGAAAGTTGCACTGACTGCTCGTCTCGAGTTTTCTGATTTTGGGTTGTTTGCCCTATTTATTATGAGTCTGCACTGATTGCCAATTTTTCAAGCTTCGCACTAACTGCCTGTTTTCTTGTGGTTGCATTGAATGCCTATTTCTTTTTCTTTAACTCCACCCTAAAAGTCACGGTTAATTGAAAAGAATATTTGTGCATGATGAATGAATGCCACTTTTGTTTGTTTGGCTCCACTCCTAAGAGAGTGTTTTCAGAGAATTCAGGTCCAGCTTGCCAAATTATTTTTGAAAATCTTGCAATCTGAAAGTACCGGCTTTTGAGTAAATGATCAATTTTTCTAGAAAAGTGTCTCTTCTTCTCTCTTTTCTCTCTTTTATTTTCTTTGTTCTTTTTTTTAGGGAGAGGGAAATCGATACCAAGGTACCCTGTGGGTCCCGTATATGTATGGCACAACCTCAGAGGGGGGTGAATTGGGTTTTCTAAAAATATTTTAGATTTTAAAAACAAAATATAGAATTCTAAGTGCAGCGAAAAAATATAGAACTTGTGAGAATAAATTATGGATTAGAACTTCCTCATAGTGTTCTATAGACAGACTATGCAAAGTGCACCTATTAATTAGAACTGCGTCACAATGTCTTATTCAATATAAGAACTTCTTTATGAAGGAAAGCTATTATATTTAGAACTTCCTCATAAAGTTTAGAAAATCATATAAGACTGTGTGAGAGACAGTTATTGAAATTAGAACTGCTTCACAGAGTTTTAACCAGGTTTAGAAAACTGATTAGAAACCCATGTAGTGAAATATACTGAAAATAGAAGAACTATTTAGAACTTGGTATATTCACTTATCAGAATTCCAGAGTTCTAATGTTCAGAGAAGATAAGACTTATTTCAGTTTTAGAACATCAAAATCATTTATAACTTTAGCATTTTAAAAATATAAACAGAAGTGTAAGTAAAGCAGTATCAAGTAAAACTTCAGAAATTAAAAAGATCAACACAGTGATTTATAGTGGTTCGGCACTAACTCGCCTACATCCACTCCTCAAGACTCATCTTGAGATCCTCAACTATGTTATCTCTTTTCAAGGGTAAGAGACAAACCAACAGTAGAAGGCAATAGATCAACAACTAGATCTATCCTTTATCCCACTAGATTTTCCAAATGTTCTAGTTAACCTCAACCCTTTCTGTTTTTGGCAGAGTATAGAAACTCAATTCAAGACATTAGAATCTCTCTCACGGAGAAGGTTGCTTGATAACCTCTTTCACAATAGCTTCTAACCTAAGCTATTGCACAATTGTTTATTAAATAAAAATCTGTCTACTAAAGATTACAGAATCTAAATAGACAGACAGAAAGGCAAATATAAGCACAGGAAAAACAGTTTTTCAGATTAGAAAATCGTTTAGAACACAGAACCGTTTTTCAAAAGTAGTTATCAAAATTCTTTTCTCTTAAAGATAAAAACGTGAAGTGTAAAGATGAAAAGAAAAATGGGGGTAGAGAGTAAGTTTTGAGAGATAAAGGATGTGATCAATGAGTGAATACTCTTAAAACGAAAACTCTTTCTTCCACTTAGTTCAAGGTGTGAAAACTCCTTTTTATAGAGAGATTTGTGACTCTCGTTTTTAGAAAGTGGATATTATATTTTGAAATCAGAATATTTACTTTCCTTATTTAGAAGATACGAAAATCTTAGTTACCAAAATTTTGTTTTATCCTTTTTGGTAAGAAAATAAAAGTCGATCTTCCTTTCCTTTAATCATAAAGATTTTCGAAAGCATTTTATTTGAAAAATATTTTTCGAAAAGATACTACTTACTAAAAACAAAAAATGAGATCTTCCTTCGTTTTAGGTAAGAGAATAAATTAAAAAACCTTTAGCTTTTCAAAGATAATTTCCGAAAAAGAAAACATACGATTTATTACCAAAATCATTTAGAGACATAATCTCTTTAATTTTAAGTAATTAAATCATTTTGATTTTTAAAGAATATTTTCGAAAATAAAATTTTTGACGAAAGAATTTACTTTGAAGAATCTAATTTCCGAAAAATATTTTTGATGAGAGAAAGATTAGTTTTATGTGCTTATAGATGAATTTTCTCTCTATCCTACAATGTATCCTAAATACCTAACCACTAGGGTCTTCGAATATCTTCACACACTATGGATTTTGTAGGACTTGCCTTGTTCTTTTTCTTTCCATAAGAATTCTACATAAAATAATATTAGCACAAATAATAAAATTTAAATTTATTTGTTTTGTTTTAATCATCAAAATTCCGAGATTAGAATTTGACCCTTGAGCGAACATACCCTACATCGGCACCGAAGTCCCTCAAATTGATACCATTTTGATATCCACTGTAGGGCCAAATCAATACCGAATAAGGTATCATCGGTACCGATTTCGGGCATATTGGTGTCAGCGTGCCCTAAAGGCAGGCAGTTGGAGCCTTATAAATACCTCATTATTGCCTTAAAACAGTGTCGTTTTGTGCCCCGGAGCCTAATTGTTCTGATGTTTAAACACTCTGCCCAAAAATGGAGCCATTTATCAGTTATGGCATGCAAAAATGGACCAAGAGGTTGGCGAAGGTCGAGAAGATTAATTTAAGCCAGTATGGTCTAGCTTCTTTAGTGACTCTGAGAGGCTTGCTGACTGACGGGCCTGTTTAGATGGATGTTTGCACCTATGGGATCACAAGCTCATGTGTTTCGATTTGGCACACATAATGAGGATATGTGCCTAACAACTGAGGAGTTTACGGCTTTATTGGTCAGTGATTGTGAGAGGACTCCAGTGGCTGCACCGACTGGGGCTGGGTTTTTTAGGGGCTTCACGAGGATGTTAGGCCTCTCTGTGATAAAGGCTAGGGAGTTGGTTGCAGACGATCGAGTTAATCTGACTGGGCTTATTGTGTGATATCTAGATCCGATTGACTTTGTGGACCTAGAGCATCAGAGGTTCAGGACCCGAGCCCTAGTCTTTTATTTGGTGAGCACCTGCACACTGACTGGTTCAGTCAACTGGGGTGACCTAAGGGTGGCTGATTTGGTTCTTCAGATGGAGAGGGGAGCCGGGATAGCCAGCATGGCTTTGGCAGAGACTATCCTGAGCCTCGATTGAGCTCATAAAGTTGATGGGATCTTGTTAGTTAGCCCGATCCTGCTTCAGGTAAGCATTCTTGAACTAGCTTGTCTTTGCGTTTTAGCTAAGGTGCTTTCTGAAAAAGGCTTGAATTCTAAATTGCATTTGGATGTCTGTCTAGACTTGGGTAGTAGAGAGGGGGTAAAAATCTGGTCTTGCATGCTTTCAAGGAAATGCTTGAGTGTTTAGACTGGGGCATGTCTGAATCTGTGGCATCAGAGAATATTTGCATCTGAATGCCTATTTTCATCTTTGTATTATAGTGCAATGTCTGGCCTTATAGGTTTGGTTAAGGGATCTTCTGAGGGTTTTAGAGCCACCTCGATGTCGTCCGTATGTGCCATCGCAGTACCGATCTAGGCGAGTCGTGGTTAGACTCGAGTCAGAGGATGAGTGGTTACAGTGGTTGTTGGCACTGAGCCGGATCAAACCTTGTGGAGCTGTGACTGGTATGAGATTAGGAGATTTCTAGTTTGATCAGCTAGGTTCCAGATGGCTTATCTATTTGGTATGGATAGCATCACATATTATCCTAGTTCCAAGCTGATGAGACAAATGGGGCATGTTCAGGGGTTGCCACCAGCTGGAGCTCTTTTTCGAAAGATACTGATTTCCCCTAGGATCACTATGGCCATACTAGGTAGTTGGTTAATGGGAGCTCAAGTGGTAGAGGTTGGAGATTCTAGGGTCAGGACTGCTACTTATGAGGCTTGGTGGATGGCTGAGCATGGTGACCGTAAGAGGGAGCGTAGAGTGACTTTGACTTAGGAGATGACGCTACACTTCAGGCGACGACCGAGATGATCCTAGACTCTATCGGATAGGTTGACCCAGAGGGTTCCGACGACTCTAAGGAGATGCCTACGAGGTGATGCAGACGTTTTGCCTGGTCCCTCGGTGCATGCCGACCTTATCATGATAGGGTAGGATTTTTATTCTTTTCACTTTTGACTCAGCCCATATTTTTGTGAGGGCTTTGAGATAGGACACTGAACCATGATGTATATGGGGTTCAGCTAAAATTTTTGGATTTTTGGCACTATGGATAGTGGACACATAGACAGCTGACACGCGTATGGATAACAAAGATAGATGCCTCGATGATAAGGCTTTTGTGATTTTCATTTTACATAACTTATACTAATTTAGGATATTTAAAAACGAAATCATGTTGACACTTTTGGAAAGGAAATATAATTCTGTTCTTCATGAGATTGCTGCTTTTGAGCCTTAATTTTTACCTAAGCCACACTTGCGGGTTTTCAACTTAGCAGGCTGCCCTAATTTTTGCCTAAGTCGCCCTTGCCGGTTTTCGACTTAGAAGGCTGACACTGATTTTGCCTGAGCCGCTTACCCTTGCAAGTTTTCAACTTAGCTTGTTGATTTTATATATATATATATATATATATATATATATATATATATATATATATTGATTGACGCAGAAAATCTAGAATTTTCATAAGAGGCGCAAAATATGTTTTTATTATTGTTGTGACCACACCGATAGACTAGGCTACCTACATATCCCATACTCATGAAACATATTTCTGGGAGTCAGTCACCATAGTTCTGTTTTATAGTGACATGAAAGGGGGCAATATTTTTAGTGCTAATGCCTGAATGCATTCGCATAAAGTATCTTTTAATTAATCCAAATTGCATGGATTTGTGAATTCGTTGCCATCTATATCTGACACGATGACACCGCCTCCGAAAAGAATCTTCTTCAGTATGTAGGGCCTACCTAGTTTGGCCTGAATTTACCTCGAGGATCGTACACACGGGCTCTGATTTCTTTGACTATAATACAACCTTCTTCTAGTTTCCTATCTCGAACTTTTCTGTTGAAGTGTCTAGCTATTCTCTATTGATAGCTTCGAATCTGATTAAGAGCCTCTAATCTTCATTCGTTAATAGCATTCAATTGGCTGTGATAATTCTAGGCCCACTTTGTTTCGGGGCAATTGGCTTTCTTGCATAACTCTAGCTGATCTAACCTGAACTTCAATAGGTGATTTGCTATGGCACTGCTTTTGATCGCCTTCTTTATAACAAACCTCGAATCAAATGCTGCAAAGATGGTGACCCATTTTGCCATCTTACTATCCAAAATCGGCCTCTCTATAAGGAACTTCATGGGGCTCTAATCAGCGATGACATGAGTGGTATAGGAGTAGAGGTAATGTTGGAGTTTAGTGCATACCCATGGCAGAGCTAGGCAGAGCTGTTCAATTTTCCTATACTTCAATTCTTTCGCTAGCATGCGCTTACTCATGTAGTAAATGGCATTCTCCTTGTGAGAGTCTAACGGCTCTTGTGCTAGCATGGCCCCTATGGCTTCATTAGTTACTGATAGATAAAGGAGGAGTGGCTTTCCCGGCCTCAGGGGCTAGAGAATTGGAAGATTGAGCAAATATGCTTTGACCTATTCAAAGGCTTTTTGGCACTATTTGTCCCAAGTCCTCGGACTCAATTTCTTGAAGATCGATCCACAAGTGTCTCCTAACTGTGAAAAAAATCGACTAATGCATTGAAGGCGGCCTAAGAAACCTCGAATCTCCTTTGTTCGTCTTAGGAGGCTGCATCTCTATGATGGCTTTAAATTTTGATGAATCGATCTCGATTCCTCTCTTAGAGACCATGTAGACCAGAAAGATACTAAACAGAGCTCTAAATAGACATTTAGCAGGATTAAGTTTCAAATTATACTGGTAGAGCCTGGAGAAGGAATGTTCGAGAGCAATTAAATGGCTTCGCCCATCCCTGGTGTAGACAACCATGTCATCAACATACACTTCTATGTTCTTGTGCATCAGGTCATGAAAGATTGTGGTAGCCATCCTCTGATAAGTGGCACTGACATTCTTCAGCCCAAATGGCATCATTTTGTAACAAAATGTACCCCATTCGGTGATGAACGAAGTTTTCAGTTTATCCGGTGGATTGACTAGTATCTGATTATACCCCGTATGCAAATCTGTGACTGAAATCACACTGGATGCTGCCATTCTGTCAACAAGCAGGTCAATATGGGGCCGAGGGAAGTCATCTTTAGGACATGCCTTATTCAAATCCCGGTAATCGATGCAAATTCTACTCTTGCCATCTTTCTTGAGAACCGGTACTATATTAGCTAACCATGTAGGGTAATCTATGGCTTCAATAAAGTTTTTTCCAACAGCTTGGCTGTTTCTTCTTTAATTTTGAGGGAAATCTCTGATTTCTGCCTCCGTAGCTTCTGCTTTACTGGCCTGATGTGGTCATACATGGGGATCTTATGCACAGCAATGTCAGGGTCTATACTAGTCATGTCGCTAGTTGTCCAAGCGAAACAATCTAAATACTGCCTGATGAGTTCTATCAACTCCCATTTACAATCACATTCTTGCACAACAAATGTATGATTTGGTTCATTTTCTGTGCCAATGTTTATTTGCTCTTTTGTTATCTTTATTTCTTTTTTGTCTTCATTCTCTATTTAGGGTGGAGAGAGGGTAACAAGAAAACTAAAACTTTTCATTAATGATAAAAGTGCCATGGTCAGCATCTACATTGAATTGAACAAAAAGATCCCCTAATTCTGAGAGGGAAGAAAGAGAAGATTCAGAAGACTCAAAAGACTCAGAATTAGACTTTGAACAGGACTTAGACTCAGGTTCTGCTTGTGACTTAGACTAAGGTTCAAGTAGAAGAAAGGTGAACTGCTCTACATGCTCCTCCAAGTACCAATTCTAAAGGGGTGCTTGGATAGGCTGTATGAGGCTCGTAGGGTATGTTTCCAGTCAATTGGTGATCATGCATAGGTCAAAAAGAGATGTCTCCATGTTGTCTTCCCAGTCCATTTGGAGCTTGAAAAGAGGCTCACGGTCTTTTACTGTGAGCCTAACATCAAAGAGAAGTTCAAAACTAGGGATTAGTCTTTTGGTTAGAGGGCAATACCAAGGTTCTTGAAAAAAATAGTAAGGCTAAGATTCCCCCTGTTGCGTCTCTTTTGAGTTCCCGCAAGTATACAGATCGCAACGTAGTAATAAAAGATCGATCCCACAAGGAACGGGTTGAGTACACTTGCTACTTTATTCTTACTGATATGTTTACAGGAATACAAATATAAAATAGTTCTAAGGAATTTCTTCTTTATTCTAGATCTAATGATTATTCAACTTCAGAGAATAATATGCATTAAAATACTTAGAATAATTAATCATAAAGACAAATGTGTAGTAAAATACTTAGACTAATTAATTGTACACAGGATTTTCCTTTTCTATGCAAAAGCTTGTAATATTCAATAAAGAATCTCTTAATTACATATGGTATAATATAATTCAACTTCTCAGTATAGAATTATACTATCTATTATATATATTTCTATATATAATAAAATCCCTATCTTGTTAAATATTAAACCTAATCCTTATTCTTTGATTATTTCAATAAGACAGATTTAACTTCAACCGAAATAAGTGAAATATGCATATGTAAATTCAACTCAATGAATTAAATCTCTTTGATCTTTACTAAACTATTTCCTTCTGAGAATATAATCTAGTAACTTTGATTAAACAAAGATCAAAAGATAACTTAAGGAATTTTTATTGAATACTACCAATTAAAATTGTTGCTTTGTATAGAAGAATTATGAAGACCAACATACAACAAGTCTAATAAACAAGAGAAAGATAGAAGTAATCAAACTCAAGCCTCTTGGAGGGCGTCACACCTCGAGGAACTTCTTGGTGTTCTTGGCACAATCAATAACAAGTGACTTTCGTCAATCTTGCTCTAAGTACTACTAACACACTTCTCCAAATACAATCTAAGTGTTTTTTGTGAATATAACTCTGAATAAGAATCAATTCTCTATATCTGTCTTTTTTTGTCTTTTTTTTTTATATCTTCACTTTGATTGCTATTTATAGAGGAAAATGATGGTAGTTTTGGTAGTGATTGGCTGGCCAAGAGGTGCTTGAGGTGACTTCTCTTGGGAAGAGTTCCGACCTGTGCATGGAAAGATATGATTTTTCTGATGAAAAGGCATCAATTACGTCTTCTGGAAATCTTGACTCGCGCTCGCGCATATGAAAATCGTGCTCGCGACTTCGGCTCCAAGTGCTTCTGTCTCTCAAAAGTTCTTTCTCGCGCCCGCGTATATGAATATCGCGCTCGCGACTTTTGCTGGCAATCCTTCTGACTCTCAGGAATACTTCTCGCGCCCGCGCAGATGAAAGGCGCGCTTGCGCATTTGTCTTGCAAACCTTCTGACTCTCAAAGGTGCTTTCTCGCGCCCGCGCATATGAAAGGCGCGCTCGCGTCTTCTGGTCCATTTGCTTTTGACACTCAGATCTGCTTGTCGCGCCCGCGTATATGAATGTCGCGCTCGCGACTTCAACTCGCGCCCGTGCAGATGGAAGGTGCGCTCGCAAGTTTTTCTTGCAAATCTTCTGACTCTCTTTTCTAATTGTCGCGCTCGCGCTTGTGAATGTCGCGCTCGCGAATTGGGCGTTTTTCTTTGTTGAGACTTGCTTCGTGGCGCGAGGGCTGGATTAAAGATTTCTTCCATCTTTTTAACTTGTTTTGACCCTATTTTTGTATAGAACAAGTCTTTGCTCCAACTTTGTTCCTGCAATTCACTTTAAAACAAAACAACACGAACAAACGTAAAATGTACAAAAACAATCATGCATTCATGCAATTTATATCGAAATAACATAACAAGATTTGCCCGCTTTGCGAGGCTATCAATTCCTCCACACTTAGCTCTTTGCTTGTCCCTAAGGAAAATATTTATCCTTCTTCCTTGAACTTCATGTTGATCATGTTTGTTTTTATTCGTTGATTTAGACTTCTTAAGTAATCTACCAAAGATAAGAGATTTATGCATTTTATGAACCAAGTAGTGAAAATGAATATGACATGTAAAAATTTCAAAATAGCAAAATAAAAAATCTAAAGTATAAGAAATCTAGCCATTTTAAGAAATGAGATAGGCAATCCTCCATCCCTAGAATGCAAAGAATAGGAAGTACTTTAGATAGCATACATGTATTGTTTCTTATCTCAAGGCATTTTTAGGTAGTTTTATTTACATCTCACTAAGTGGTTGCATTTTATGCTCCATACCACTTCATTTCTTTATTTTTTTCTTTTCTTTTTCTTTTTCTTTTGTGGTTGCATTTTATGCTCCATACCACAATTTTTTTCTTTTGCTATCATTTTTCTTTTGCTCTTATTTTTATTCAAGGCATGTGGGAATGTTAATGATAAGTGGTTGCATTTTATGCTCCATACCACTTCATTTTGGAACGGATTTTCCGTTATTCCCTCTATCGTATATTTTTCTCTCTTGAACATACCTTCATCCTTTATTGACTTGAAACATACAAGTTTTTAATTTCTTCCTATTCTTCATTCAAGTTAGGAATCAAGCTTCTCTAAAAAGATAATGTCTAGATAATTAACTAAAGATTAAAATATGCTACATGAAAAGTTTAAAATGTCATATGTAATATATTAATACTTAAGTTCATATAAGCATTCAATCTCTTTAATCATGGTATATTATTCAAGACTTTTATTTCAACAAGCAAAATACAAACAAATCAACATGTAGAGACTAAAACATTAAACTAAGGCAAAGAAGTTGACTTTTTTAATTGTCACACTCTTTTTTTTTTTTTTTTATATTATAAACTTGTCATACTTATATATAAAATGAAATGAAAATGAAAAATTAATTGAGATAATGAAAATGGAAGTCTCCCCCACACTTAAAAGACACAATGTCCTCATTGTGTGAGGGGAAATGCAAATAAAACACAACACATGCATAAACACACAAACAAATACTAAAAATAGAAAGAAAAACTTAAAGGGAAACAGAAAAACCTTAGGCCTCCGGAGAACCTGGAGGCGATGGAGTGAACTCGATGTGTTGATGGTGGAAATATTTCATCCACTTCCGTTCCATCCGTTCGTGGTTTTTCTGGATTGTATGCAGTTTTTGTCCCATGTCAAGCACAGTAACTTGCAAGGTTTCCTGCGATTGCTGTAAAGCTTCCACTTTACTCAACACTTGTTTCCACCCGGCAACTTCATCTTCTTCTTCTTCCGCATGAGAAGATGATGTGACCGGTGCTTTGCCCTTCCGCTGTCTTTGCATTTGTGCCTCAGAGGTGCCGTCAGTACGATCGCTTTGCCCGATTCTTGTTTCCCATGGCTTCCAACGATAGTTAACTGTACTGCCAGTTTTTACTTCTTCAACTAAACCTGCCCTTTTCAAGAATGCGCCATCCATATACTGAAAAGTGTCTGTAGGCTGGGGCTGATAAGGTGGAATAGGCATCCGAGCAATATGTGCCAAGATAGGCGCCAGACTACCCACTCCTAAAGTAACTTTGCCTTGATGATGAGAGGCGTTGTATATTGTATCGAGTATTATTCCTGCAACGTCCACTCGTTTTCCCTACAAAATACAGTCCAAAATAAACAAGTCTCTTGTTTGGACTTTGGATGCTTCCACCCGTCCAAACAAGGCATAACACAAATACTTCTGCAGATATAAAATACTCTCATCTTTTATCCATTTATTTCCAGAATTTCGTGGGGTAAAAGTTGATTGCCCTGTTAGTTTTTCCCAAACGAAAGATGCATTCCATTCTTTCGGTTTAGGAGGACATAATCTGTTGGGAAATCCTAACCATTCATGCATTTGATCATATCCCACAGTTAATTCTTCTCCATCCACTCTAAATTTGATGGCCATTTGATCTTCATCCACCCAATCAATAGTAGTTAGTAACTCTAAACTTAATTTAGCATTTTCAGGAATTTGTAATTGACTAAATTTTTCAAAATTTAGAGTTTTCAAATATTCCTGTACTTTCTCTAAAATACCAGTATTTTGTAAAAAGGTTGGGTCAAGAAGATACATACCTGTGAAAGTGCACTTGGCTAGGCATGTGTAGCGTTCTCCTTCTGCTATAGTATATATGGGGAAAGGAGCCTTATATCTGGTGGCCAAATCCTTTCGTGCTGGTGCAGAGGAGGAAGATCCTTCCTTGTTCTTCCTAGCCTTTTGCTTAAATGGCATGGTGTGAGTGTGGATGGAGTTATTTGTTGCTCAAGATATGTAGAAAAAAGGGTTGCTGGGAATTGGTTTTGTAGTGACAGAGTTTGGGGGTTTGTAAAGAAGGGACTTGAATTTCTCATATAGATGAATTGGGGGAAGGATAGGGTTGAGTAGTTAATGGGGAAGTTGAAAAGGAAGAGTTTTGATTGGATTTGAAAGGGTACTTACAGTTTTTCGCAGGTTTGAATGCCTTGGGAAGGAGAAGAATTGATTGGAATGTGAGAGGGCAGTTGAGAATTTCTGACCGTTAGGAAGTTGTGCCAAAAATTTGTGGAATCGCGCCAGGAATTTTTCTGGAGTCGCGATCGCATCCGAAAATTCGCGCTCGAGAATGGTTCTCGCCTTGCCTCTGTCCTCTGTTGTGCCCTAATCGCGCTCGTGCTTAGTATTATCGCGATCGCGAGATTGAATCTTTTGTGCTTCTGACTTATTTTGCAAAAACTCGCGCTCGCGCAGATATATGTCGCGATCGGGATTTTGATCCGGAAGCTTCTGACTTCTTTTGTGGAGTAGTCGCGCTCGCGCAGAGTAATGTCGCGATCGCGAGTTTTGTTTTAAAACGCTTCTGTCTCTTTTTTGCAACATTCGCGATCGCGCGTCATTTATTCGCGCTCGCGAATTTTGGTTTCCTGCAAAATAAATTACCTGCATATTTCACTTTTGATGAGTTTCCGATATTTTTTTTTATATATATATGAAGGTAATATAAAATAAATAAAATAATAAGTTATAATAAACAAAGTATATTAATTTATTGATATTATACATACCTATTTGATTCAAAATGTTACCTGTGGTGGATCATCAATCCTATTACCCAAATAAAGCTTACACCGTTGTCCATTGACCATAAACGTGGATCCATTAGATAGATTCTTCAATTCTAATGCTCCATGTTCCATAACTTTGATTACTTCAAATGGTCCACTCCATCTGGACTTCAATTTTCCAGGAAATAGGCGTAATCTTGAATTAAATAATAACACCTGGTCTCCTTCTTTAAATGATTTGATTCGAATTTGATTATCATGCCATTTCTTAGTTCTTTCCTTATATAACTTGGCATTTTCATATGCTAATAATCTGATCTCATCAAGTTCATTCAACTGAAGTTTCCTTTTATAACCAGCCTTGCTTAAATCAAAATTCAAAGACTTTATTGCCCAATATGCTTTGTATTCCAATTCTAAGGGTAGGTGACATGCCTTACCATAGATTAAACGATATGGAGACATCCCAATTGGTGTCTTAAATGCTGTTCTATACGCCCAAAGTGCATCATCGAGTTTAAGTGACCAATCCTTACGTGATGAATTGACTGTTTTTTCCAAAATCCACTTAAGCTCACGGTTGGAGATTTCCACTTGACCGCTAGTTTGTGGATGATACGGAGTAGATACCTTGTGATGTACTCCATATTTCCTCAAAAGACTTTCAAATGATCTATTTAAAAAGTGCGTACCTCCATCACTTATGATTGCTCTGGGAACCCCAAATCTGGTAAATAATGCTTTTAAGAATTTTACCACTGTATTTGCGTTGTTTGTGACACAAGCTTGTGCTTCCACCCACTTGGAAACGTAGTCAACAGCTACTAAGATATAACTTTTACCTTGTGAAATAGGGAATGGTCCCATGAAGTCGATTCCCCATACATCGAATATCTCTACCTCGAGTATGTTGGATAAAGGCATTTCATCTTTTCGACTTATGTTGCCAACCCGTTGACACCTGTCACAATGAGAGACAAATATACGAGCATCGTGGAATAGAGTGGGCCAATAAAAGCCACTTTCCAAAACCTTTGAAGCAGTTCTATTTGCTCCATGATGCCCTCCATATGGACTAGAGTGACAATGCATAAGTATATCTTGTATTTCTGTTTCCCCTACACACCTTCTAATCATACCGTCCATACATATCTTGAACAAGAATGGTTCGTCCCATAAGAAATTTTTACCATCTGCATAGAACTTCTTCTTTTGTGCATAAGTCATATCTGGAGGTATGATGTTAGAAGCTAGAAAATTTGCAATGTCAGCATACCAAGGTGTGTGAACATGTTGTACTAACATCAAATTCTCATCTGGAAAACTTTCATTTATAATTGTAGTTTCTCCTATTGGTCCTTCTTCATTTTCCAGACGTGATAAATGATCAGCAACTAAATTTTCAGAACCCTTTTTATCTCTAATTTCAATGTCAAATTCTTGTAATAATAATACCCATCGAATAAGACGTGGTTTTGCATCTTTTTTAGCAAACAGGTATTTTAATGCAGAATGATCAGTATAGATTATGACTTCGGCTCCTAACAAGTATGATCTGAATTTATCACATGCATATACTACAGCCAACATTTCCTTCTCAGTAGTTGTATAGTTTATTTGAGTACTAGTTAGAACATGGCTAGCATAGTATATCACATGCAACTTTTTCTCATGTCTTTGGCCCAATACACAACCAATAGCAACATCACTAGCATCACACATTATTTCAAATGATAATCCCCAATTGGGTTTTGCTATAATAGGTGCACTTACTAATGCCTTCTTTAAAGTTTTAAAAGCTTCCAAACATTCTGGAGAAAAATCAAAAGATGCATCTTTAACAAGTAAGTTAGTTAGAGGCTTAGCAATGATAGAAAAATTTTTTATAAATCTTCTATAAAATCCTGCGTGGCCTAGAAAAGATCTTATACCTTTAACCGTAGTGGGAGGAGGTAACTTTTCTATGGCTTCTATCTTTGCCCTATCTGTCTGGATTCCTTCCTTACTTATTTTGTGCCCTAAAACAATGCCCTTATCAACCATAAAGTGGCATTTCTCCCAATTCAAAACCAAGTTAGCACTTTCACATCTTGACAATACAAGATCTAGATTTTTCAAACAATCTTCAAATGAATCACCATACACAGAAAAGTCATCCATAAAGACATCCATAATTTCTTCTATGTAATCATTAAAAATCGCGGTCATGCAACGTTGAAATGTTGCAGGTGCATTGCATAATCCAAAAGGCATGCGCCTATATGCAAATGTACCAAATGGACAAGTAAATGTGGTCTTCTCTTGGTCATTCGGAAAGATATAAATCTGAAAATATCCCGAATATCCATCGAGAAAACAATAGAAAGCATGACCAGCAATTCTTTCTAACATTTGATCTATGAATGGTAACGGAAAATGATCTTTTCTTGTGGCTGAATTAAGTTTTCTATAATCAATACATACCCTCCAACCTGTAGTGGTCCTAGTAGGAATTAGTTCACCATCTTCATTTTTTACTACAGTCATTCCTCCCTTTTTAGGCACACATTGGATTGGACTAACCCATTGGCTATCCGAAATAGGGTATATTATTCCTGTATCTAGCAATTTGATAATTTCTTTCTTCACTACTTCTTTCATATTAGGATTAAGTCTCCTTTGTCTTTCTGCCTTAGGTATATGTCCATCCTCAAGATTGATATAATGCATGACTCGATTTGGACTTATCCCCTTAAGATCAGAAATTTGCCATCCTATACTCTTAATCCTATTTCTAACAATTTTTAACAAGTCATTTTCTTGATCTATAGTTAATTTGTTAGAAATAATTATAGGAAGAGTGTGATCTTTACCTAAGAAAGCATATCGTAGATGATTCGGTAACTCTTTAAGATCTACTGTTGGTGGAACTTCAATTGATGGTGGTAAAGGCTCATGCTCCCTAAGTAACATTTCAGGTCTTAAATTTATAAACTCCTTTTCTTCATTGTGGACATTTTCTTCCTCAAAATTTTCCTTATCTTCCAAAGCAAACATTTCTTGTATGCAGACATCAACTACATCAATTCTCATGCAATTCCCCTCATCCATAGGATATTTCATGGCTTTATCTATATGAAATTCAATGACATCATCACCTATCCTAAGGACTAATTTTCCTTCTGAAACATCAATTAATGCCCTCCCTGTGTTCATAAATGGTCTTCCTAAAATAAGAGGACAATTTTCATCATAAACAAAGTCAAGTATGACAAAATCAGTTGGAAATATAAATTTATCAACCTTAACAAGCACATCCTCAATGATACCATAAGGTCTTTTAATAGTTTGGTCAGCAAGTTGTAAAACCATATTAGTTCTCTTAACTTCATCTTCTAATCCCAATTTCTTAAAAAGAGATAATGGCATTAAATTAATACTTGCTCCTAAATCACAAAGACATCTAGGAAAATCTACTTTACCTAATTTGCATGGTTTAGTGAAACTCCCTGGATCTTTGAGTTTAGTAGGTAACTTACTTGAGATTATGGAACTGCAATCCTCAGTTAGAGTGACTGTCGACACATCTTCCCAACTACATTTCTTTGAGATCAATTCTTTAAGGAACTTACCGTAATTTGGAATTTGTGTGATAGCTTCCATAAGTGACATGTTGATATGCAAATTTTTCAGTTTATCAATAAAATTTAAGAACTGCTTATCTTGCTCCTGCTTCTTGAGCCTTTGCGGAAAAGGTGGCCTAGATTGATAAATTTTAACGTTGTCCTTCTCCGTGTCCTTTCCTTTTTCTTGTCCTCTTGATCCTGCACTATTTTCCTCAATGCTCGGTTTACAAACCGGCTCCACATTTGCATTATTCAAAACATTAATATCAGTACCCGAAGGAACTATTTTATCTACTATTTTTCCATTTCGCAAGGCAATGGCACTTACATTCTCCCTAGGATTCTTTTCTGTGTTACTAGGAAGATTTCCCACTTCACGTGAGGAAATAGCACTTGCAAGTTGCCCTACTTGTACCTCCAAGTTATGTATAGATGATGAATGATTTTTGAATAACTTATCAAACTTTGATTCTAACCATTTAAAGCTATCATCCTGACTACTCATCTTTTGGTTAAATCCCTCCAGAAATTTATCAATTTTATTATTCAATTGTCCCAGTCTATCTTGATATTGACTACCCTGATTGCCTCTATCCTGATTGCCTCTATCCTGATTATCATGATTTCTCCAAAAAGAGTTATGATAATTACGATTTTCAGCATTATAAGTATTTGAATATGGACCACGAACTTGTCCTTGGACATAATTCACTTGTTCCTCCATAACCGGATGCTTATAATTACATTCATTTGACACATGCCCATTTTGACCGCAATTGTCACAAATAAGAGATGTTGATTTACTTATGTTTAAGTTATCAATTTTATAAGACAAAGCAGAAATCTGTGCTTGCATCATAGTTAAGGGGTCTAATTCATGCACTTTCTTTGCTGAATTTTTTGAAGAAGAAGAAGACTCATTACTAACAGTAGAATGACTTACCTGAACCCTTTCAGTTGGCCATATGCTATTGTTGTTGGCCATTTCTTCTAGTAACTCAATTGCATCATTAGTAGTCTTCTTCATTAATGATCCTCCTGCCATAGCATCTATAGTTCCCCTTGTAGATGGTGTTACCCCATTGTAGAAGGTTTGAATCAATATATTTTGGGGAAGGCCATGGTGTGGGCAAACTCGTTGGAGTTCTTTGTAGCGATCCCATGCCTCATATAAGGATTCATTTTCATGTTGGGTAAATGAGGTTATTTCTTTGATAACCCTAGCGGTTTTTGCTAGTGGGAAGTATTTAGACAGGAAGGCTTGGGCTAATTCTTCCCATGTAGTGATAGAGTTTGGTGGTAATGAATTTAACCAAGCTTTTGCCTTGTCTTTCAATGTGAAAGGAAATAGACGTAGCTTGATAGCATCTGCTGGTACTGAATTCACCTTGAATGTATCACAGATCTCAAGAAAACTGGCTATATGCGAATTAGGATCCTCATTTGACAATCCGTAGAACTGAACACTATTTTGAAGCATTTGTAATAAAGCAGGTTTAATCTCAAACTGGTTAGCATTTACCGGTGGACGTACTACTCCCTTTTATGAACCATTTAAACTTGGAGTAACGAAGTCCATCAACCTCTGTGGCGGATTTCCATCACCCATGATTCTTGAATTTCTTCTTTTCTTCTTCTTTTTTCGTTGTGAAAGGAATTGTTCAATCTCAGGCTGATAATCCTCCAATTCACTATTTGAAGATCTGGTACTTGGCATATGAGTTATGTAACCGATGTGTTCCTGCAAAATTTTGAATCAACTATAAGTATGTATCTTAATTAAAACAAGCTGTAAATCATATATAAGAATATTTCGTTAAATGACAGAACACCGTTCCCCGGCAACGGCGCCAAAAACTTGTTGCGTCTCTTTTGAGTTCCCGCAAGTATACGGATCGCAACGTAGTAATAAAAGATCGATCCCACGAGGAACGGGTTGAGTACACTTGCTACTTTATTCTTACTGATATGTTTACAGGAATACAAATATAAAATAGTTCTAAGGAATTTCTTCTTTATTCTAGATCTAATGATTATTCAACTTCAGAGAATAATATGCATTAAAATACTTAGAATAATTAATCATAAAGACAAATGTGTAGTAAAATACTTAGACTAATTAATTGTACACAGGATTTTCCTTTTCTATGCAAAAGCTTGTAATATTCAATAAAGAATCTCTTAATTACATATGGTATAATATAATTCAACTTCTCAGTATAGAATTATACTATCTATTATATATATTTCTATATATAATAAAATCCCTATCTTGTTAAATATTAAACCTAATCCTTATTCTTTGATTATTTCAATAAGACAGATTTAACTTCAACCGAAATAAGTGAAATATGCATATGTAAATTCAACTCAATGAATTAAATCTCTTTGATCTTTACTAAACTATTTCCTTCTGAGAATATAATCTAGTAACTTTGATTAAACAAAGATCAAAAGATAACTTAAGGAATTTTTATTGAATACTACCAATTAAAATTGTTGCTTTGTATAGAAGAATTATGAAGACCAACATACAACAAGTCTAATAAACAAGAGAAAGATAGAAGTAATCAAACTCAAGCCTCTTGGAGGGCGTCACACCTCGAGGAACTTCTTGGTGTTCTTGGCACAATCAATACAAGTGACTTTCGTCAATCTTGCTCTAAGTACTACTAACACACTTCTCCTAATACAATCTAAGTGTTTTTTGTGAATATAACTCTGAATAAGAATCAATTCTCTATATCTGTCTTTTTTTGTCTTTTTTTTTATATCTTCACTTTGATTGCTATTTATAGAGGAAAATGATGGTAGTTTTGGTAGTGATTGGCTGGCCAAGAGGTGCTTGAGGTGACTTCTCTTGGGAAGAGTTCCGACCTGTGCATGGAAAGATATGATTTTTCTGATGAAAAGGCATCAATTACGTCTTCTGGAAATCTTGACTCGCGCTCGCGCATATGAAAATCGTGCTCGCGACTTCGGCTCCAAGTGCTTCTGTCTCTCAAAAGTTCTTTCTCGTGCCCGCGTATATGAATATCGCGCTCGCAACTTTTGCTGGCAATCCTTCTGACTCTCAGGAGTGCTTCTCGCGCTCGCGCAGATGAAAGGCGCGCTCGCGCAGATGAAAGGCGCGCTCGCGCATTTGTCTTGCAAACCTTCTGACTCTCAAAGGTGCTTTCTCGCGCCCGCGCATATGAAAGGCGCGCTCACGTCTTCTGGTCCATTTGCTTTTGACACTCAGATCTGCTTGTCGCGCCCGCGTATATGAATGTTGCGCTCACGACTTCAGCTCGCGCCCGTGCAGATGGAAGGTGCGCTCGCGAGTTTTTCTTGCAAATCTTATGACTCTCTTTTCTAATTGTCGCGCTCGCGCTTGTGAATGTCGCGCTCGCGAATTGGGCATTTTTCTTTGTTGAGACTTGCTTCGTGGCGCGAGGGCTGGATTAAAGATTTCTTCCATCTCTTTAACTTGTTTTGACCCTATTTTTGTATAGAACAAGTCTTTGCTCCAACTTTGTTCCTGCAATTCACTTTAAAACAAAACAACACGAACAAACGTAAAATGTACAAAAACAATCATGCATTCATGCAATTTATATCGAAATAACATAACAAGATTTGCCCGCTTTGCGAGGCTATCACCCACTCTTTGATAAAGTAGCCATCAAGGGTTTTGAAATATGGATGCACTGGAGTGTCCCTTGTTTCACCTCTTATTCTTGCCAAACATTTGGCGTCTTCCAAATCCTCTCGCTCTTCATCTGTCGGTTTGAATCTGAGACCAAAAGGAGGTTTAGCAATAAGGGATTTGGTGAACGAGCCCATACCCTGCTGGTTGCGGCCAAGTCCCATTCCTGGAAAATAACAGATCATGTCAGCTACCAGTGGGTTACTATAGGGATCAAAGTCCATTGGGAAAATCTCTTTATCCGGTTCTGCTTCAATAAATTGGACTGAATCGAAGGAGAAGCTGGATAGAGGGTAGACTCTTGGCTCGGTTGAATTTCCAAAAATGGAGCCAAGGAAGGGACTCTAGATTTCCCTGCCAAGTCTCTTTTGATTGTCACCATTGTGTTCTCATAAGGGAATTTCAGTTTTTGGTGTTGGAAGGAGGTTACTGCCTCAGCCTTATGGATCGATGGCCTTCCCAGGAGTATTTTGAAGCATACTGGAACATCTGCCACTTGGAAAGGGATAATCATGACTGCGGGCCCAATTGTGACCTCTAGATCAGCCACACTCAAAACTTCTCGCCTGGTATTGTCATATGCCCTCACAATCTGATGGGATGGCATAAAATCTTCAGCAGTTAACCCCAAGCAGCTGGCCACTTTTAGAGGTCAGACATTCAGGCTGACCTGTTATCTACCAGAACCATACGTATTGTTCTACCCCTGGCCCAGACTGTAATGTACAGAGCATGGTTGTGATCTCCTCCACTAGTAGGAATCTCATGATCAGCAAAATAGAGAGCTAGTGCAAAGGGATTCCTTGTGATGGATGCCACCAATGCCCCAGGAGTTATATCAGCGGAAGTCTGGCGCTAATTCATGGTTTTCACCAGGGCTTAGTGGTGCACAAAAGAGGACTGGATTAACCCTCATATGGAGATATTAGCCTTGGTCTTCTTCAGCTGCTCCAAGACTAGGTTTTTGGGTTGGGATCTAGAGCTAGAACTGCGCACATCCTTGGCAAGGGAGGCAGGGTTGGGTAGAGCTTGAAGAGGAGGAGATGGATATTGTCTCCCGCTCTGGGTGATGGCGTTACTCTCCTCAAGTACGTCATTCAGGTCTATGACGCAACATGAGTTGTCTAGGGTGGGATGGATCAGAGAGACCAAGCCAGAGTCTAGCTCTTGGTGGATCGGGCGAAGAGTAGAGAATAAAAGAAAAAGAAAGTAAGAACATGAAGCAGATAAGGGTTTAGGGTTTTTTTTTTTATTTATATATATTCTCTCGGTACTAAACTGGACAACTCCATATTTAGAATTAGATTAAACTTTCTATTTAAGATAATCAATTAAAATTAAATTATTTTTATTTTTCAATTAATAAAATTAAAGTCCTAGAAACTTTATAATATATAAAATTTAGATCTAAATCGGAAATTAACTTAACCAATCAAAATTAAATTATCGTTTTATGAACCCAATGCTTCTTCATTTATTCTTTTATATATATTATAAATTATAAATTATAAATTTTTTTATTAAAGAGAGCAAGGAAATATATAATAAAGTTGTAAATGTTTTGATGTTCTTAAACTGGAATAAGTCTTATCTTCTCTGAATATTAGAACTCTGAAATTCTGATAAGTGAATATATAAAGTTCTAATTGTTCTTCTATTCACAGTATATTTCACTACTTCGGTTTCTAATTAATTTTCTAAACTTTATGAGGAAGTTCTAATTACAATAGCTTTCCATCATAAAGTAGTTCTGATACTTGATTAAGGCCTTGTGAAGTAGTTCTAAATTCAATAGCTGTCTCTCACACAGTCTTATATGATTTTCTAAACTTTATGAGGAAGTTGTAATTTCAATAGCTTTCCTTCATAAAGAAGTTCTAATATTGAATAAGTCATTGTGAAGCAGTTCTAATCAATAGCTGCACTTTGCACAGACTTTCTATCTTTTATGAATAGAACATTGTGAGGCGATTCTAATTCATAATCTATTCTCACGAGTTCTGTATTTTTCCGCTGCACTTAGAATTCTATATTTTGTTTTAAAATTCTAAAATTTATATATATTTTTAGAAAACCCAATTCAACCCCCCTCTTGGGTTGTACCATACATATACGGGACCCACATCCTATTGTTCTGGCAAGCCGAACTCAAACGGAGGAGGAGCAGGAGCTGTAGGAGGAGGAACTGTGGGAGGAGGAACCGTTGGCCAAATTCTAGCGGCCACTGAAGTGGCAAATCTGCTTCGTTTGTATCTTGGATGCATGGTGAAAGAAAGAGAAGAGAAAAGAAAAGGGTTGCTAAGCTTTTGGTAGAGAGAAAAAGAGAGAGATGAAAGAGAAGGAGAAGGGTGTGCTTTAAGAAGAAGAGAGAAAATGGAGGTGAAGGGTTAGGCGTGCGCTTTAAATAGGGAGGCAATGAACAGTTGCACGGTAACTAAAAGGGCGTGCTATTTAAAAACGCAGATCTGGAACATGGCATGGGCGTGTTACATAGCACGACTGGGACGTGCTGACTCTTGAGTCTTTGAGGCGGTGGCTAGCACGGGCGTGCTATGGTGAGCACTGTCAGAGATAGACATATCCTTGAAGCACGAGCGTGCTACCTGGGACGGCTATGGCGTGCTAGAGTCTAACCTGAGAGGAAAAAATTGTCTTACCTGGCACGGGTGTGATAGAGCCTGGACCTAGGAGACCAATTTTGAACCTTTTTCTAGCACGGGCGTGTTAGAGCCTGTGCCTCAACTTTTGCCTGAAAGAACTTGACTAAAAATAGAAAAACAAGCATGATTAAAAATTTTTGGAGAACGATAAAAAGAAATAACAAAAATAAACCAAAATAAGAAAGATAGGGAAAAGAATATGGGTTGTCTCTCACAAGCTCTTTTGTTTAACGTCGTTAAGCTCGACGTACTAGACCCAATTTAGGCAAGATTTAAGCAAGACTTATAGTGGTTTTGACTGGACAAAGTCTCCATTTTGGTAAACTTTCAATCATTGAGCATTGACTTTGAAACTCTCGTTTCCATCCACTATTTCATCTGCTCCATGTGGAAAAATTTCTTTGATCGTGGATGGTCCCGACCACCTAGAGCGCAATTTTCCTGGAAAAAGACGAAGTCTAGATGTTGGCTCAAGGGTCAATTTTATCTTGAGATTTTGATGATTATACAAAACAAATAAATTTAATTTTCTTGTATGTGCTAATATTATTTTATGCAGAAATTATTATTGAAAATTATTGAAGAAATGAAGTTCCTACATCCCAAGATTTTTATTTGAAGACCATGAAGATTAATGAAGATATTTTCTATTGGTTCGTATTATAATAAGTCTTAGGAAATTATTGTAGGATAGAGAGTAAATGATATTATAAGCACAAATCTATTTTATATCTCTCAAAATTGTTCTGAAATGTTTTTGAATAAATTTATTAAGAGGATATAGCCAAAATCTTTACTCTTCACGTTTTTCCATCTAAAATATCTTTGGAGTAAATATTCTTGGTAGCTATTAAATGAAATTCTGCAAAAAGCATTTTCTGATCTAAAAAGCAGTTTCTGATTTAATACAGCTGTCTGTTTCTAATACAGCTGGCTGTTTCTGATATAAATGTTACACTGTTTTCTAAACTGAACCTTTCACCTCCAAACCTTGTATGTGTGAATATTAAATGTGGTCAAACAACCCTTTTAATTGCAACCCATGCATTGCCTCGTTAGTTTAAAAACATCAGAAACTTTATTGCTCATTAAAAATCTCAACGTTAACTTCTAAGAGAAAATCATCTTTTCATATAAAAACCATTTCCTCTTTTAAAAAGAATGGGTTTTGCAAAAGAGTATGAGTTCATTGTTCATAGTTTAAATCTCTCAAAGCTCTCTCTTCAATCCCCCTATTTCTTTTCGTCTCTTTGCTTCAAGAAAAATTTTTAAGAGAAAAGAAAATTTATTAACAACATTTTCTGAAGAACAGTTCTGATCTTTAAATCTGTTTTCTAAATTCATTTTCTGTTCTTCCTGTGCTTATATTTGCATTTCTCTCTGTCTATATAGATTCTGTAATCTGTTGTAGACAGGCTCTTTATTTGAAAACTTTTGTGTAATAGCTTAGGTGAAAAGCTATGGTGTTATAGGTTATCAAGCGACCTTCTCCTTGTGTGAGATTCTAATGTCTTGATTTGAGTTTCTGATCTCTGCAAAATCAGAAAGGATTGAGGTTAACTAGAACCTTTGGAAAATCTAGTGGGATAAAGGTTAGATCTAGGTGTTGATCTATTTCCTTGTATTGTTGGTTTGTCTCTTGCCCTTGAAAAGAGATAACATAGTGGAGGATCTCAAGATGCGTCTTGGGGAGTGGATGTAGGCGAGTTAGTGCCGAACCACTATAAATCTCTGTGTTTATCTTCTTTTACTTTCTGAAGTTCTGCTTGATTGTATTCTATTTACGCAACTGTTAATCTGTTTAGAAATGCGATGTTGTTAATGAGTTTCTGATTCTAATCGTGAATAAGCTTTATCTCTGTGGAACATTAGAACTCTGGATTTCTGTATTGTGATTATACCAAGTTCTAATGTGTCCTTCTATATTCAGTGTAATTCACAATATGAATTATAATCAGTTTTCTAATCTTGCTTAAAGCTTTGTGAACCAGTTCTAAAATGCAATAACTGTTGTTTACAGAGTCTTTCTAAAATTGCTTAAGCTCTGTGAAGCTGTTCTAATCGCAATAGCTGTTCTTCACAGAGTCTTTCTAAAATAGCAATAAACTTTGTGAAGCTGTTCTAATCGCAATAGCTGTTCTTCATAGAGTCTTTCTAAAATTGCTTAAGCTTTGTGAAGCAGTTCTAAATGCAATAATTGTTCTTCACAGAGTCTTTCTAATCGTGCAATAAGCTTTGTGAGGAAGTTCTAAACTTGATAACTAACTCTCACAAATGCTTTCTAATTCCGCTGCAACAGAATTCTGATTTTTGTTTTTGAAAGTTAAATTTTTAGAAAACCCAATTCACCCCCCCTCTTGGGTTGTGCCATATATAAACGGGACCCACAATCTGGTATCAGAGCTCTTGGCTCTTGACTTACTGAAGCTTAACCGCTTGAGAGAAAAGATCCCATGGCAGCCCCACTTCCTCTTACATCTTTAGAAGGTCTGCAACGGAAGTCTGGGAAAAACTTAGAGCTACCTATGAGGGTACTGACCGAGTGAAGGAATCCAGAATTAGAAATCAAAGAAAGAAAAGCTGAAGCAAGCATTTGTAGCTACTTGGAGTGACTCAGACGATTCTAATTCTGAAAATCAAAGTGACCAGGAGGAAACTGCGAATATTTGTCTAATGGCCACTATCTATTCTGACTCCAAGGAAATCAGAACTTCTACTTCAACACAGAAAGCTGAAAGTAGTGAAGCAATTGCAATATGCCAAAAACGTGATGAAAGCAATGTAAGTATCTCTGAACTTGAATCAGAAAGTGATCTTCTAGATACTTATAATAACCTTTGCACTGAATTTGAAAAGCTTGTTAGAAAGCATAAAGTTCTAAAGAAAGACTTCAGAAAATTGAAAACTGAATGTAATCATTTGAAAGATGCTTTTTATCAAGAAGTTACATGCAAAGATCTTATCGTTGAAATCAAAGATCTTAAAGATTGCAATGACAAATTTTCTGAAAATCTGATACACTTTGAAGAAAAATGTAAAAATCTGAATTCTGAAAATGAATCTTTGAAAACTGAGATTAAAATTCTAAAGTCAATTTCAGAATCGTTTTCTAAAGAAAAGACAAGTTCTAACTGTGATAGCATTTCAAAACAGAATCGTGTTTCTAATATGAAAAATGCTATTTCTAATGTTGCGACTTTAGAACATCAGAAGCAATTTGAAAAATCTGTTTGTCTCAACAAAAAGAAAAATCATAGTAAGTTGAATACACTTGTTACCACTAACCCTCCAGGACCCAATACGAGTTGGGTACCTAAATCTGCGTGATTTTTTCAGGTGTGCCTAAGGAGTGAGCTGAAAACAGAAATGTGGTACATGGACAGCGCTTGCTCTAGGCATATGACTGGTGATAGAAAGAAATTCACCAGATTAGAAAAGAAAAAGGGAGGTACAGTGAGCTTTGGAGATAAAGCTAAAGGTAAAATCGTTGGTATTGGTGTGGTAGGTTCTAATCCTTCAATAGAAGATGTATGCTTAGTAGAAGGATTACATTATAACTTGTTAAGTGTAAGTCAGATTTGTGATAAAAATAGAAGAGTGATCTTTGAACCCTCTTATTGTGAAGTTCAGAACATGCATGATAACAAAACTTTATTTGTTGGAAAAAGGTTTGGGAACATATACCTAGTAGACCTTTCTGATATGCATAACCTAGATATTTGCTTAGTTTCTGTTGACAATTCTAGTTGGTTATGGCATAGAAGACTTGGACATGCAAGCATGCACCTCATTTCTAAACTGTCTAAGAAAGACTTGGTTCGTGGTTTGCCAAAGCTAAAGTTTGAAAAAAATCACATTTGTGATGCTTGTCAATTGGGCAAACAAATTAGAACATCTTTCAAATCTAAGGGCATGGTTTCTACTTCTAGACCTTTAGAATTGCTACACCTTGATTTATTTGGACCTGTTACTCCTTCTAGTCTTGGAGGTAAATCTTATGCATTTGTTATTATTGATGATTACTCTAGATTCACTTGGACACTCTTCCTTAGAAATAAGGATGAGTCATATGACATGTTTGTTCATCTTTGCAAGAGAATACAGAATGAGAAAGGATACAACATCTCTACGATTAGAAGTGACCATGGAAGAGAATTTGAAAATCAGAAATTCGATGCTTTTTGCAAAGAATCAGGAATCTTCCATAACTTCTCTGCACCTAAAACACCCCAGCAGAATGGAGTTGTAGAACGCAAGAATAGAACACTCCAGGAAATGGCCAGAACAATGCTGAGTGATTCTAATTTACCGAAGTATTTCTGGGCAGAAGTAGTTAACACTGCCTGTTATATTCTAAACAGGGCATTGGTAAGATCTAAACTGAAAAAGACTCCATATGAGCTATACAAAGGTAGAAAACCAAACATTGGTTACTTTCACATCTTTGGGTGTAAATGTCTTATTCTAGATAATAAGAAAAATTATCTTGCTAAATTTGATGCTAAATCTTATGAAGGAATTTTTCTAGGATATTCTAGTAATAGTAAAGCATATAGGGTGTTTAATAAGAAAACTCTAGTTGTAGAAGAATCTATCCATGTTGTGTTTGATGAATTTGATTCTACTTCCAGAATATTAGAGAATGATGATGATGTTGTAGATTTCCATCAAGAAAAGCAGAATGAACAATCAGAACAATTAGAACATCCAGAAAGTGAGCAGAATGCTGAAAATCAGGCTGAACCAGAAACAGAACATGAAGGTCAAAACGCAACAGAAAGTCAAATGCCAGAAACAGAAAATGTGATTTCTGATTTACCAAAAGAGTGGCGATTCCACAAGTATCATCCTCAAGTGAATATCATTGACAACCCTTCAGAAAGGATGATGACTAGAGCTCAACTTAGAAGATATTTTGGTAATGTTGCTTTCGTTTCTCAATTAGAACCTAAAAATTTAGAAGATGCTCAAAATGATGAAAATTGGATTATTGCCATGCAAGAAGAACTAAATCAGTTTGAAATAAACCAAGTTTGGAAACTTGTTTCTAGACCTAAAAATCATTTTGTTATTGGTACTAAATGGGTGTTTAGAAATAAGCTTGATGAACAAGGTAATGTTGTGAGAAACAAAGCAAGGTTAGTGGCTCAAGGTTACAACCAAGAAGAGGGCATCGATTTTGATGAGACTTTTGCTCCGGTTGCTAGACTTGAGGCCATTAGAATGCTTTGTGCATTTGCATGTTTTAAAAACTTCATGTTATATCAAATGGATGTGAAAAGTGCTTTTCTAAATGGTGTTCTAAATGAAGAAGTGTATGTAGAACAACCACCCGGTTTTGAAGTTTATAATAAACCAAATCATGTTTATAAACTTACTAAAGCACTTTATGGTTTAAAACAAGCTCCTAGAGCTTGGTATGAAAGATTAAGTAAGTTCTTGTTAGAAAATGGTTTTTCTAGAGGTAAGGTTGATACTACACTATTTATTAAGAATAAAGCACCTGATATTCTAGTTGTGCAAATCTATGTTGATGACATAATCTTCGGTTCTACTAACGACCTTCTTTGTAAGGAATTTTCTGAGATTATGCAAGGTGAGTTTGAAATGAGTATGATGGGATAATTAAACTTCTTCCTTGGGCTTCAAATCAAACAATGTGACAATGGAATCTTCATAAACCAAGGCAAGTACACTCGAGAATTGTTAAAAAGGTTCAAAATGGAGAATGCCAAGGTATGCAGTACACCAATGAGTCCATCCTCAAAATTAGAAAAAGATGAAAATGGAAAGGATGTGGATATTAAGATGTTTAGAAGTATGATTGGTTCTTTACTATATCTAACTGCAAGCAGACCTGACATTCACTTTAGTGTTTGTTTATGTGCTAGATTTCAATCATGTCCCAAAGAATCTCATTTAATTGCTGTAAAAAGAATTCCAAGATATCTTTGTGGAACTTCTAATTTGGGTCTGTGGTATTCTAAAGATGATACATTTGATCTTGTTGGGTATAGTGATTCTGATTTTGCAGGAAGCAGAATAGATAGAAAAAGCACGTCTGGAACTTGCCAATTTCTAGGTAGCGCCCTTGTATCATGGTTTAGCAAGAAACAGACTTCTGTTGCTCTTTCTACTGCAGAAGCAGAATATATTGCTGCTGGAAGCTGTGTTGCACAAGTTCTGTGGATCAAACAACAATTGGCAGACTATGGTCTGAAATTAGAAACTGTTCCAATCAAATGTGACAACATAAGCGCTATCAACTTATCTAAGAATCCAGTTCAGCACTCTAGAACCAAGCATATAGAACTCAGACATCACTTCATACGTGATCATGTTCAAAAAGGTGATATAGTGATCGAGTTCATTCCTACAGAATTTTATTTTGGTGATGAGGGAGAGGGTTGGTGTTTATGTCTGGTCAAGGTCGAACGGGAAATATTTGGCCGCTTTCCACTAAATCCTAAATCTAATGCCTTAAAGTTTTGCAGTCATCAGTCTTGTGTCTAGGCCCTTGGTGGAAAGAGTAGAAGGACTTCAGGTTGAATGTCTTTGGGATAGGGCTAGGCAGAGGCCTTGGTTCCAATGCCTGAATCAACTTATCATCCACAGCCTTTTGGAAGATGAAGGAAAGAGGGACCCCAGATCTGTGAAGTTGCGTCTATCTGTTCGAGCAACTGGTCTTGGGGGAGGAGGAAGAGAAAGTTGTCTTTGGTCGGTTAGGTTGGCCACCTCACCGCCTTTCTAAGGGACGGGAGAAACTGCATGACAGCTGACTTGGGGCTTCTTGTATCTAGAGGAAGAAGCTTAATCCTCTATGATCTGGCCCGACTGGATCAGGTCCTTAATTTTCATGGCAGTGGCGATGACAACTCGAAAGTCTGAGAGGTACTGTGTCCTCAAGTGGTTCTAGTAGGAGGGGAGCAAATTCTTGACGTGATGTCAATCTGTTCTTGCTCAGAGAGATGGTTAACCATCTGAGCAGCCTTGCCGCTCCACCTAGTAAGGAACGAGGAGAAAAATTCTTGTGCTCCCTGTTTGGTAGTCTCCAGGTCCCTCCTTGTATGTCAACCTCCACGTTGTAGTGGTACTGCTGGTTGAACGCATTATAGATCTCATCCCAAGTTCTCTTTTAGTGCTTTCTAGAGCGACAAACCAGCAGAGAGCATCTCTAGTGCGAGACTACTAGAACAACTGATCAAGGAGTTCATTGTTCACACGAAAAGGAGTGAGAGCACCCACATACATTTTCAGATGAGTCTTGGAGCACGTGGTGCTGTCAAATTTGTCCATGGCATGCATCTTGAACTTGGTTGGTAGCCTCACTTCTGGAAAGAGTGGGAGAGAGTTAACATTGATAAGAACCTCATATTTCTTGATGCTTTTGAGGAACTTCTCGAAGGAGTCCATTTTCTCCATCATCTTCTTTACCTCGAGAGAGGCAGAGTCATATCCTACCTGGCTCGGGGTGGCCATAGCATTGGAAGTGGCCCCTATCTCAAGAACCGACCCTCGGGCAGTCTGATCGTTGAGTGGAGCAATAGGTTGTTCATTAGATCCCCTAGTCTAATTCAGAGGAGCATTACCATTTTTGGCTGGTGTTCATCAAAGCCCTTACTTCCCCCAGAATGGTCTCTCGCTGAGTAGTGACAGTATTATGAAGGGAGTTATTTTGTTCAGTCAGCATGTTGCAAAAGCGAGTTTCCTGATCCCGGAGTATTTCTTCCATCATAGCCCTTAGATCAGTAGGTGGAGTAGCAGTCATTGTTGTTCTCTGGAAGAAGCAAACAAAAGAAGGTATCAATATAGATCATCAAGGTTTCATAACTCAAGTCAGTGTTTGAGGCTTGAGTGATTTTGTAGTACTTAGGTCGGTGTTTGAGGAAGTGAGGAAGCCATGCACGAATCAAGGTTTGAGGGCATGATTCGGGCATTGCCCCCGGTTTGGGATCATTTGGGGTGCTCAGGTCAGTGTTTGAGGCTTTTAAAAAATGGAGGTGCTCAGGCTAGTGTTTGAGGCTTGGAGATACTTTGCAATGCTTAGGTCAATGTTTGAGGTTTTAGGGGTTGAGGTGCTCAAGTTGGTGTTCGAGACTTTTGGGTAGAAAGGAAGCAATGCACTAATTAATATTTGAGGGCATGACTTGGGCATTGCCCCCAGTTTAGGAAACTTGAGTGCTTAGGTCTGTTTTAAGGCTTTTGTTATTCTGAGGTGCTTTAGTCAGTTTTTAAGGTTTTTGGTATTTTTGAGGGTGAGGGAGCAATGCGCGGGCCATGATTTGAGAGCATGACTTGGGCATTGCCCCCAGTTTGAGAATTTTGAGTGCTTAAGTCTATTTTAAGGCTTTTGGTATTCTGAGGTGCTTAGGTCAGTGTTTAAGGCTTTTGATATTTCCGAGGGTGAGGGAGCAATGCACAGGCCATGATTTGAAGGCATGACTCGGGCATTGCCCCTAGTTTGAGGATTTTGAGTGCTTAGGTCTGTTTTAAATCTTTTGGTATTCTGAGATGCTCAGGTTGGTGTTTGAGGCTTTTGGTATTTCTAAGGTGCTCAGGTCAGCGTTTAAGGCTTTTGGTGAGTGAAGAAGCAATGCATAAATCAAGATTTGAGGGCACGATTTGGGCATTGCCCCCAGTTTAGGGATTATAGGTGCTTAGGTCAGTGTTCGAGGCTTTAGGCACTTTTGAGGTGCTCAGGTCGGTGTTTGAAGCTTTTGGTAAATGGAAAAGTTTTAGTTGAGTACATGTCCTCAGGTAAGGATTGGTGTTTAGGTTTGACCATTGGTTGGTGTTTAGGTTTGACCACTGGTTGGTGTTTAGGTTTACTTCTTGGTCCATAACATGAAATGCTTGAATGTGTTGATGTTATGCCAAAATAGTTTCATGATTTTCAGGTGCATACAATCCTAAGGATCGGTTCTAGGGTCATTACATGCTTTTGGTGGATTGGTTTAAGGGTCCTATCCACTAGAGCTGGAATATACCTCATCATTTGACCATGTCGTATCAAATGGAATGATTGGTACGCCAAACCCTTTACCCTATCGTAAGGAATGAAGATACACAGGATTGGGTGAGTAGCTTTCTCGACCCGAGGGAGGAAGATTGCCCCTAAGTGATAATAGCAACTCAATTTGCTTAATTCTAATGATGGGAAAGGATCCCTAACGATGCATCTGAATGTATGCAAGGGCGATTTTTCAATTAGACCCACATTGGAGATTTGAAGCCTACTTGGTAGTCCTCTTACTACATTTTTTTTTAGTTTTTTTTTTTTTGAAAAATGTTTAAGTCCCCAGCAGAGTCGCCAGTTGTGAGCCCCTCCCAAGCCCCATGGGAAAGATCCAAAGGATAGAATCGATCCAGACGGGCCCATTGGTCAGTTTGTCACGGAAACTAGAGGAACTCTTTATGGTTCCTTTTTGTTTGATTAGATTGATTGGTCAAATTATGGCTCAGTTTAGTGCTTAAATGTGTCGGATTTGGCTCTTTATAGTGCTTTGACAGTTGTGTGGTGTGTTAGAGTCACCACATTAGTTTGTTTTTGTTTTCAGGGAAAGACTAAGGAAAAAACCCCGTGATGGACTCCATTTTCAGTTTGCCTTTTGGATAAAATGCACTAGCCTCGAATCATTGGGTTCGGGGACTATATTTTCGGCTTCCTTTGAAATGAATCAATAGTTTGGGTAATAATTAAGAAATCAAAATTAGTGTTTTGCATGAATGTCAGTTTATCAATGCATGGACATACCAATAATGTATGGCTATATTAGAAATATAGTGCATTAAAAGTAAATAGAGATGTGTAATTCGGAGGGGAGCCCGACTCTAGCCTCATTTATCAAGGATTTTAGGTCTTGGGATACATTTCCCTAAATCCCGACCGGTCAGTTTGGTCGGGGGCTCGCTACCTAGGCTGAAATCCGTAGGTATGCCTTCGTACCTTGTTTGTATGAGGATTAGGGCAATGAAGTTCTACCATCGATTAGGATGGTAGGATTTTGAAGGTGCCACTCGAGGAGTGGTCTTATAGGGTTTGCCGGGTAGATCGAGCTTTTATTGAAGACTAGTTTTACAGATTTTGCCGGACAGACCGGGCCTAACAGTTGATATGGTGCCGGATGGACCAAGTTTGGTTGACAAAGATTTGAGTTTGAATGATTATACCCTCATGCTTGTGACGCGGCCAGATAAGGGCTCCACGATGTTAATTAACCAAAGAGGTCAAGTCTCTCTCCAAATAAGTTAAGGTAGGGCATGAGGACCCGAATTATAGTCTTATATTTTACTAGTGTTAATTAACGGATTATTAATTAATTCTTAAATTAATTAATAATAAATTAATTAACTAATAGCTTTAGTCTAAAGAAGACTAAAGCGTGAATGAGAGTCAAAAGGATTGACTTTTGAGTACCAAGTCGGGCCTTAAACTCAACTAAGGAAGAAGTGCAAAGTCGGACTATATAGCCTTAGAATCGAAAAGGGAGAATGAGAGTCATTGAAGCTTGAGAAGTGCTCGACCAAGCAAGAAGAGGTGACAAATGAGCAGGGGGAGAGTGCCTTTTATAGGCCAAGGGTTGTTGAGTCAGGGGAAAATCGGTACCGAAGTGCCTTTAATCGATACCCAAGTGCCCTTAATCGGCACCGAAATGGTCATATTCGATACCGATTAGGGCCTTCGATGTATGCAAAATCGATAATGATTAAGGGATTATCAGTGCTGACACTGAGTTGTTTAGCACTGATAAAGGCAAATTACTGCCCTGCCCTTGCCTTTCATTCTAGGGTTTTCGGGCTTCCGGAGGTCCATTCGACACCTAAACAATGTCCGATCGAGCTGATTCTTGCATCATTGGAAGCATAGTAAAATTTCCCAAAGCCGGATGCTAAAATCATAATTAATAGGAAGGTGTTAGGCACCCATATCACCCAGTCAAACCGGCCTCCTTGTTGTCCATTAATTCACAAAAACTCAATAATACAATTAACTAAAATTGAGGTGTAAAGTTTATGTAAAGGCCCTTACATCTTACCTTTTGGAGATTTCCTCAAAGTTTATGTAAGAATAGATGAAGAAACCCAAAAGTTGAGTTTTCTTTCCATCAATCCGAGTTTGAGGTTAGATAAATGTGTTTCTAGGATTTTTTTTTAATGGATCCTTAAGGGTTTAGGTGATTGAAAATCAATAAATCACAGCTTAGATCAAAGAGAAACACAAGTTTTCTTTGATTTGTGATTTGAGTTTTGAAAAGGCAATAGTTTCCCTTAGTTTCCAAAAAATTCTCCTTTTTGGCACACTCCCCAGTGCCCTATTTATAGGCAAATGGAGGTATGTGGCCCTATTTTAGGGTTGACGTGGCAAAATGCCACCAGTGGGCCCCAAATAGGGTCGGGCCCACTTTTACCAAATCAAATCAAGCGACACGCAAAACGAGGCAGTGCACTAGGAAGTGCGATGAGCGGGCCTGACTCGCTTTTCAAGCCCAGTTTCGTCACAAAACGCTCGGTAACCCGAAAAAGTAAAAATGGTTAAAAACAAGTAGTACCTCAGCCATGAACCATTGGTTCAAAAATCAAAACGATCAGGAATCATGATCCAAACTTATGTAAAAAAAAAAAAAAAACGGTTTATCATCATTGAGCCTTTAGAGGCTAAATTTGAGCATCTATATTTACTTAACACAATTTGCTATTTAAGAACTTGATTACAACCTCATATACTCATATTAAAAGCTAGAATTCAAGTAATTAACAAAAACACATGCTACCTTTAATAATCATTCTCAGTTCTCATTAAACTTGGTCATTAGAACATCTATATTCGCAACAAATTATGAAAGAAAATTCATACCACCAATATAATCTTATTTCAAGCAAAACCATGATTTTTTCCGATTAGAGGCTACCACCCTTAATTCATACATATTTCTTAGCTAGAACTCCCTTAATCACACCAAAACACTAGCCAAAATATGTTTTAATTATAGTTAGTAGGCAATTAAATTCTTTTCCCAAATTTGATTGCATCAAAGTAGTAGCTAGGGATTTAACTTCTACACTAACATAATTCATGAATCAAATCCTTTATCTTTTAATCAAAGAACTCATAAATTATACTGAAGAGCGTCGAAAATTAGCTTACCCAACAGTAGAACACATCGGAAAATTGAATTGTAACACCCATCGGCCAATCCTGGAGATCTAGACGGCGGTTGCCACAATTGGTGCCGGAGCACCGTCTTATGTCACTTATCAAAGCTAGTTCACAAATTAGAAGTGGTTAAATTTTCATAAGGAGGCAAGTAATTAACATTTTGTTTTTTTTTTTTTACAAAAATAATGTTTAAGGAAATTCCTACGAAAATTTCGCAAGAGTTTCCCCTAAAAATTAACTTGCCACACAAAGAAAATATACACACTTCCAATTTTTGCCACACAAAGAAAATATACACACTTCCAATTTTCTCCAAGCCCCCAAAACTCCAATTCAACAAAACATACCACAAGCACTTCTAAATATCCATCAACATACGCATAATATTCTAAACACATTCTTTTCAAAGAATATATAATCATCATACACCAAAAATATAATAAGAAGTTATTTCCTTAAATAATCATAACTCTTAATACATTATAAACTTATTATATCCAACCTCCACAACACAATATCACCTTCAAATAATCACATCACGTGGAAATTAGTCAGTGGAGTCACCGAAACCCCTGACGGGCCGTACTCTCACATGGCCCATCCTCTCAAATTATCAATTTTAGGATTCATATCACAGTAAACAGTATATCGGTATTACGGATCCATATCACAGTAAACAGTATATCAGTCGGATCCATTTCACAGTAAACAGTATATCAGTATTACGGATCCATATCACAGTAAACAGTATATTGGTATTACGGATCCATATCACAGTAAACAGTATATCAGTATTACGGATCCATATCATAGTGAACAGTATATCAGTCAGATCCATTTCACAGTAAACAGTATATCCGTAAACGGACCGGCACTAGGGCCCAGGGAAACGGGTCGTGACAGAATTTTTCCAGTTAGAATCATCGGCAGTTACAGTTATTCTCCAAATTCTTCTCTGTCGGTGCTAGCTTGCCCAGAGAAGAGGGCAATGGAAGGACCAAGATGTGCTAGTGACGAGAGAAGACCTTGTTTTACCAACTTATGGCTAGTCTTGCCGAAAAAAAGAAAGGAAGCACTAAAGGAGGCTGTGCCGATCGAAAAAGCACAACTCTCAACCTTCCCATTCTTGTGTTAAATGAGACTGAGATAGAAAGGGAGAGAGACCGGAGAGACACTGCCGACGAGTGAGACGACTGGTTGAGCTAGAGTCGTCGAAAAATGCAAGCAAAACCAGGAAACCCAACTGTCCTGATTGGAAACTAAATCTCAACTTCCTACAACTGTTGTGCCAGATGGAAACAATAGTGGAGAGGGAGAGTGCGGCGATGAGGTGGCGGCAACGCCGAGAAGGTCTGACTAGCAAAGTTCAAGCTCTAGTGAATGGAAATTGTAAAAAGGGAATAGGAAAGGGCTTGCCGGTGGAATTGGGGAGAGAAGAGAGGAGGGTGGGGATTTTTTTGTAATTTTAGGATTTTTGGAGCCTTCTAATTAGTCTAAGGCTATTTAGATTTAATTTGGCCCAAATCATGGTTGTATTTGATTTTTCAATTGGTTTATGGGTTTCTTAATGGGTTTAATTAGTTTGAGATTTGGTTTAACAATATAAACATGTACTTGTATTAATTTTTTGTTAAATAAATTCACAAGGTATTTATTTATTTATTTTAAATAAATTTTTAAATGAAAATTTTTGAAAAAAATTTTTCGGGTGGTTTCATTATCCAACTAGCATCACAATATCCTTCTGAAACCAAAGGATATTTATTATAAAATAATGCATATGACTTTGTTCTCTTAAGATATCAAGAACTCTTCCTATGGCTTTCCAATGATCACTGCTAGGATTATGAGTGTATCTTGAAAGCTTACAAACAGCAAAGACTATATCTAGTCTAGTACAATGCATTGCATACATTAAACTACCAATTGCACTAGTATAATCTAACGACTAATGGATCTTCCAGAGTTTTCGATTAACTTGTTAGTAACATCACAAGGATTTCATACTCAAATGATTAAACTTTGAAAGAACCTTGTCAATATAGTGAGTTTGACACAAAGCAAAACTCCCACTGCATTTTGAACTTTGATTCCTAAGATAATATCTACTTCTCCCAAATCGTTCATTTTAAATTGAGAAGTTAAATGTTTCTTAGTATCATTTACACCTTCCATGTTTGTACTTATAATTAGCATATCATCAACATAAAGACACACTATAACACCATAATCTTTAATGAACTTAGAATAAATACATTTATCAGCTCCATTATGTTTAAAACCATATAATAGTATTACACTATCAAAATTTTCATGCCATTGTTTAGGAGCTTGTTTTAATCCGTATAGTGACTTCACTAATTTGCAAACTTTCTTCTCATTTCCAAGAAGTACACACCCTTCGGGTTGTTCCATATAGACTTCTTCATGAATATCACCATTCAAAAATGTTGTTTTAACATCCATTTGATGAATATATAGGCTACAAATTGATGTTAATACAAACAACACTCTAATGGAAATCATTCAGTCTACAGGAGCAAAAGTATCAAAATAATCCACTCCTTTTGTCTAAAACCTTTAGCCACTAGTCTTGCCTTGAACATTTGTAGAGAACTATCAGTATTATATTTCCTTTTAAACACCCATTTACATCCAATGGCTTTAGAATTAGGTGGTAAATCTGCCGATACCCATTTACCATTTGAAAAAAGGGAATCCATTTTGTCATTTACAGCTTCTTTCTAGAAAACTGAATCTCTTGAAGCCATTGCTTCATGATAATTTTTAGGATCTTCTTCCAAATTTAAAACAATAGGTAATTTATTCAATATTTGGTTTCTACTTCCTTAAACTAAGAATAATAGTGCTTGAGAAGAAATAAAATTAGAACCAAAATTCTTTTCTTTTCATGCTCTTTGACTTCTCCTAGGTTCTTTAGGAACTTCAATGGCCTTTCTTTTATTATTTGAAGAAGAACCAAGATTTAAATTAGTGTTTTGATTTATCGTAGTATTGTCAAAGTCTACTAAAGTATCATTTTGTGTCACTATAGGATGATCATTATTTTCCATACTATCATGTGAATTATAATTTGAATCACTAATAAATTTTGTTTCCATTAACTCAACATCCTTGGATTCTATAATTACATTAGATTCAAAATCTAATAATCTGCGTGCTTTTGAGTTTTCAGCATATCCCATTGTTTTCGTATCGCCCCCAAGCGACTTGAAAACTCCTTTTTTATTTTTGATGGAAAGTGATCTTATTATGAAAAGTGGTGACAAAACATTTTATTGGATACGATGCCGATAAATCGGTCTTATAAAACATTTTGAGTCGCCACCCATTATTTCGTCAATGGGACCGTTTCCAATTTTATTTTATAAAAAATGACTCCATTTTAAACCCAATTTTATTTAAGGCCAAATTATTAAAAATACTGGTCAGGCGCACCAATGCGATTCTGGGTAAGGGAATTGGGTACGTCGGCCCATTGGAAGCCGACGCGGGAAAAACCGGCCTCTTCTAACCTACGATTTCTAATCTATTTTAGTTAGAAAAGCCAAATTATTTATTTACTTAAACCCAATCCAAATGAATCGGACCGAGTTCCTATATGGAAAATTATTTAATCGTCCCAATCAAATCTAATTATCACATTTAAAATCATTCAAACCAAAGCAATTAAATCAAATAAATAAAAGACCCGCTCTTGCCTTATGGTTAAAGGCGGGCAACAAACCGAACCAAAAAAATACATTCTACTCGATTCAAAATTAAACCCAAAAACCCAAAATCATGCACAATTACTATTTAACATCTAAATCACATTTTATTTTTAATTTAATCCTAAACATGCAAAATTACTAACAAGCACATAAATTAAATATCATTTTCATTCAACCTAAAATTGCAAAATTCATACCAGTAAATAAGTAAAATTACATTTTAGTACTCTAAACTTAATTAAATTGCAATCTTTTCATAATTGGTCATTTTCGAATTTATTGGAGAAATTAGACTTTATTTTATGCAAAATTTATTATTTTTAAAAGAACAAAAATTATTTCTGGAAATATTAGAACAGTTGCGTCACGCAGCTGCTAGTCCCGTGACGGATCTAGCAGTTCCGTGACGGATTTGTTCCTAAACTCCAGATCCATTAGCCACTTATTTTAGATCCACAATCGAAAAATAGAACACTGAAAATAAAATTTTGGATATGAACAGTTCCGTCACGCATCCTCCAGATCCGTTACGGATCTAATAGCTGCATGACGCAACTGTTCTGGGTAAAGAATAAAATTTTGGACATGAATAGATTCGTCACGCATCTGCCAGATCCGTTACGGATCTGATAGCTGCATGACGCAACTGTTCTGGGTAAAGAAGTAAAATTTTGGACATGAACAGATCCGTCACGCATCTGCCAGATCCGTTACGGATCCATTGGCTGCGTGACGCCACTGCTCTGGTTCGAGCTTGCTTTTTAAATATTTGTTTAAATCGTTCTTTTATTTAAATATGCCTTAATAAAATCTAAAGTGACCAAAGATAAACAGAATACAGTTTAACCAAGATTAAACTACTAAAACAATAACAAAATAAACAATAAATAAACAAAAATACAAAAAGTATAAAGGAATTACCTAATCCTCAGATTGAGGATTGTAGATGGCTTAAATGCCTTAACAAATGATGGTTAAGGCGATCCAGAAGTTTTCTCAACAAGGATTTAAATACTCACCCTTTTCTCTCTTGCTTTTTCTTTTTTTTATGATTTTATTTTCACCCTAATTGATATCTAATGGCTATTTTTCTTCAAAGGAACTCAAAAGAGTCTCTGGAGAAAAACGTAGCCGAAAGTGTATTTTTTAGACGCCCTCAAAACCTATCCTTTCAACTGAGAAAAAGACGAATTTATAGAAGTAGAGCAACAGAGGATAGCTGCATCACGCAGCTTAATGCTGCGTCACGAATCTGCTAGCTGCGTGACGCAGCTTTCTTTCTGGATCACAGCCACGTGTTGCTCAGAATAAAAAAAACCGTTATGTCATCACCTTTGGTGACGTCATACAAATCGGAGTTGCGTGACGCAGCTAGTAGTCCCGTCACGCACCTGATAGCTGCGTGACGCAACTCTGATGCAACCCAGAAACTTAAAATCGGTTTAATTTAAATCCTTGGATTAAAAGACTTCTAGATAGCATTAACCTTTCATTCTGTATCCTCGTATCCTCATTGGATTAGGTGGGGGCATAAAGACACGCGTCAACAGTTTGCTCCCCCACTTTATCATTAATCGTGTAAACAATTAATGTTAAAGTGGCTCATTGACGCGCCTTTAATCTTGAGTTGAATGAAATGGTTGTCTTGATCATCTGGTCACGTCCAAAGCTCAGTTTGATCGGCTTTGTTGGCTCCAGTCGGGTCTGTGATCATCTCCAAAGCTCGGTCTAATTGGCTTTGAAGACACCTCCGAAGCTCGGTCTGATCAGCCTGAAGGATTTTGGTTATGTCCAAAGCTCGGTCTGATCGGCTTTGTTGTTCACCTCCTCAGCATAGTCTGATCGGCTTTAGAGGGTTTGGTTGAGTTGACTTGAAGGCTCCAATTAGACTACATCAGCATTCTAAGCGTCAGCAGTCATCTGGTCATGTCCAAGGTTTTATTGACCAATCAGCTTCACAATGCATCATCACTAATTGGTATTGAGATTGTCCTGATCAGCTTCGTAATACACCATCACTAATCAGGAAAAGGATCCAAACAGCTTCATGATACACCATCACTGCTTGGTGGGACTAAACGGCTTTGAGAAACCATCACCGGTTAATCTGAAAATATTTTCAAGAGAAAAGAGCAATTTCTGTGTACAAACAGATCTCGCCTTTGTTAAATTTTGGAGCGTCACATGCCCCCATGCATTAATAATCATAAACTTTGAAATTTGAAATTTTGCATCAGGGTAAAAGATTTTATTTTTTTGCCCCCAGTTTGGAATTTCGTCCCGGGACCAAAAATATTATCTTTTAAGCAAACCTTGAAATTTTTATTTTTTTTCTATCCATTGCAAAAAGTTTTGAAATTTTAGCAAAAATTTTGTTAAATTTTTCTAGTCCTAAATTTTCAGGTATACCCTTTCTGGTGTGGTGTTTGAAAGAAAACTTACCTGAAGGTAATTTGGTGAATTTGATGATTTTGCCCCCTGTGTGGCGAGTAGATGGAATTATTGAAGTATACGAGCTGCACACTGACTCCAAACTGCCTAAATAAGCCGACATGGGCTTTGATGGGTTCTTGATGGGCTTGGGCCCATTAACCCTTTTCCTTTATAAATAACCTTTTACTTTTCATTCTTTTTTACTTTTAAACTTTCAAAGTTCCAAACTCTCTGAATTCTAACAACTATGGCCTAAATTTTCGAGATTCCTGCTTTTGCCTACACTCATGAGATGGAGACTCTGGGTATGATCTCAGATATCCCCGTCTTCGAGGGCGATCGAATTCCTGTGAGCCGCAATGCCCTTACCTCCAGTACGCGGCCTCTTCAATTTCTTCCAACACCGGGCTCCGATTTTCCGATTCGATAAAATACCGACGCGATGCGTGGTTTCTAGAGTGAGGTAAGTGAATTATGCTTGAATTTCTTGCTTTCTGTGTTATTCTGGGTGATCTTTGAATGAATATTTGCGTTCTTTATGCTGTCTATTCATCGACAGTGGCGTCACGTAGGAGAGAGTTGCGTAACGCAGCTGTTCTCTTGTGAACAGTAGCGTGATGCAGCTATTCTCTTGTGGACAGTTGCGTGACGGATCTGTTCAAAGCTGCGTGACCCCTCTATTTCTGAACTTTGATTTTGATCCTTTTGCGCATCTGGATACCTTATTTGTTGTCTAGGAATGTGATGACATGTTGAATCCAGCTTATTTAGACCCTGTAAGCTCATAGAAAAACACAGGAATGGGTAGATTAATGTTAGGTTTTCCCTCTTACCTTTCGACAGATGCATCACGCAGCTGTTCTTTGGAAGAACAGTTCCGTGATGCAGCCGTGAGCCAGGGGACGCAGCTCCTTGATAAGCTGCGTGGCGCAGCACTGTAGTTGCGTGACGCAGCTGCAGTTGCGTGACGCGACTGTTTCTGGCCAGAAACTTGAATGCTTTATTTCCTGCAATCAAAAACAAATAATTGTTAGCTTAACCCTTTATCTAAATAAATCTCTTACCTAGGTCGATCTGGGCAAGGCCCGAGCTAGCGGGTCTTCTACTGATGCCTCTGCCTTCTGGGATTTATTGGACCCTCCGATGCGGTTGAGAGTTATCTCGCCGGACCCAGCCCCGGTTCCCACCTGCCATGCGTTATACCTTGATGAAGCGGTGGAATGACTGCACACATTCATTTATCTTCGGTTTTGGAGAGATGACACTGACCCCAGCCGATTTCACTGCCATCACCGGACTTGGGTTTGATGGTGATGTTGTTCCTTTGGACTCCCGGTACCAGACGGCTGCTTTGGGAGCTGAGCTTGTCGCTATCTTGCTTGGTGTTACTACATGCACCAGGTACACTTCGCAGGGCTACGTCTCTTATGAAGTTGTTTATAAATTTTGGGATGAGCGGATCCAAGCGAGACTAGCAGCCTGGAGGGAGCTACCTGCAGATGTCAGGCCTGCGCCCCAACTTACACCAGAGAGGAGAGGGACCAGGCAGCGAGGTCCTTCATTTTTTACATCATATCTTCTCAGCTCCTCTGCACCTCCCAGAATAACGGAGATCCTGCCGTTTTGGCTTGCCTGCGGGAACTGAGCCTCGTCGACATCTTTGACTGGGCTTCCCTTGCGTTGGCTCATCTCTACCATGGTCTGGATGTATGGACCAGGGGTAGTGGTGAGTCCAATTGGCAGTTCCTCCGCCCACTCGAGGTAAGACACCTATCCTTCTGAATTTTCTTCCTTTATTTTTCAATCACTCAAATTTACACTCAACTGTTTGAATCTTGTCACAGGTATGGGCGTATGAGTATCAGATCTATCCTAGGGGTCCTAAGAGTTATACGCTCGTTGAGGCTCGGTGGATTCCTCGATATCTGGTGCACCGCCATCATACTAATTCCATTGCAAAGGATCCGCACTACTGGAGGCGCTACCTTAACAACAGGGCCTTGGCTGATGTAAGTATAAAGAATCTTTTAAGTATCATCACCCCTTTTATCTTTACTGATTATTTGGCTGACTTCCCTATTTTGTAGCTCTTTCTGACTCCATGGGAGGGAGATGCTTGGACAGCCTATGCCCCTCGAGTCCGAGTGGAGGCCCTTACTCGGTCTAGAGTCTTACTTCAGGGCTACTGGCTGGACCAGTATTATCTAGGAGAGAGGGTCCTCGAGATCCGTACAACCACATCCCAGAGGCGAGTGCCTGTTGCTCCCCCTCGCCACATGTGCACCTTGGACGGGATGACTCCGGAGGATAGGTTGTTGGAGTATGGTGGCTTCCCAGCCGATGATTACCTGGTACCTGGCGATTATGCCTCCTATCTCTCCACCCAGCTGCAGACCAGATTGCCAGATGTCCGAGAGTACTCTCAGGTAACTCTTTTGCCCTCATCATTGATTTTCCCAACACTTTGGCCGAGTAATTAACTGGATTTCTCTGACTTATTGCAGGATAGGAAGAGGCATCGGACTCCTACTTTCTATGAGGCGCAGGCAGAGGTTAGTGCTCCTACCGGGCCTACGGGTGTCGTGCTAAGTGATGTCCCCTTCCCTCCGGGCATGGAGGTTACCTTGGATCCTTCTCTAGGGCTTGGACTGACCCTTGCTATTCCTGCTGATCTCAGGCAGGCTCCGCCACAGCTACAGCTAGATCCTGACCATGCCACACATGTAAGTATAACAATGAATTTACTAAGTCAGAAATATTTACCTGGAGGATTCTTCATTGAGTGCCTTTCTTCACTTGCAGGTGCCTGCTCAGAGGTATCAGGAGCTATAGCAGAGGTTCTGCTTTGCTCGAACCTATATTGCCAGATTGTATCCGGAGAGCCACGAGATGGTATGATTCTTTTACTCTTTGCTTTTTTCTTTATGTACTTCTCTTACCCTTCTCCCCTTTTTATTTCACAGGAGTTAGAGATTGGCAGGCTACGGAGACATTAGGCTCTTCAGGCCGCTGCTGTTTCTCATCTTCAGATGGAGAATGACAGGCTCCGCACTAGACTGGAGGTTGAGGGGATTCCTTTAGATTTCTCAGATGAAGAGGAGGATGATGATGATGATACTTCTTCTGACGATGCTCCACCACTTCCACCATCTTCTGTCAAGCAGGCGGCAGCTGGTCCTAGTCGGAGGCAACGTTAGGCTTCTCTCCATTTTTGATTGCATTTTTTTTTTTTTTTGATATTTTGTAGCTCATTTGAGCACATTACAGTATTATTTACTTTTCTTTTACAGTATTATTTAGATTTTGATTTGAGACTTCACTTTATTCCTGCATAAAGAAAACAAAATCACAGAAACGAAAAAGGAGGCATCCCACCCACTTGCAAGAGTGGTCCACCTTGTTAATGCGGGCATAAATACCCATCTACTTTATTCCAAAATTGACAAAAGATAATAAAATGAAAGTTAACCAAAACCACATAAACAAAAAGGAGGCATCCCACCCACTTGCAAGAGTGGTCCACCTTGTTAATGCGGGCATAAATGCCATCTACTTTATTCCAAAACTGACAAAAGATAATAAAATGAAAGTTAGAATTGACACAAAATAAGAGTTATCGCTTTATTCGGATGCCCCCACCGCTACTTTTTCTATTTGATTCCTTGTGGTGGCGAATCCGCACCTTATCACCACCGAAAGCAGATGCTAGCCAGCTGGTGATGAGCATTATTTTTAACCCAGTAAGGCCTTTCCTTTCTTATAAATAGGAGGTCCATTCTTCATTTTCTTCATCCCACCGCATTCGAAACAAACTGTTATGACAACCCTTTTCTTCCATGGCTTTTAGAAATCAAGTCTCATCTTTTGTTCAATCACTTCCTGATGATCTGTGGGAGATCCACCCCCTGAATCAACTAGCCTGGCTGAAATATTTCAAAGACTTGAAGCCTGACCATGTTTTCTTGTCTTGGCCCGTACAGCACTTCAATCCCAATACTATGGTTTTTCGATTTGACGATTCTGAAGTGACACCGACCTACGAGGAGGTGTGCACCATAATGGGTCACCACCCTGAACAAGATGAAATCCAGCTTTGCCCCTAGGCCCAAGATATGATCTGACCGAGGCTGCTGCTCTATGTCCGGTTTACCTTCTTGGTGGAATAGATCCGTATCAAGGCCTTCCCTTAGAGCCTTTCTTGAATAGGGTTCTGTCCATGGATGCGAACCCCTCTTGGGTTCGGGCTTGTTATTCACTGTTGCTGAACATGTATGCTATGAAAAATCGCCAACCTGGAATTAGAGACTTCCGACTACTGACCGTCGTCTGAGACATGCAGGTGTATCATTGCACTGTCTTCATGATGATCATGGGAGAGACCATGTGTTGGGTTAGGGACATTGCCCTTCAGGTCACCAACTTCAACGTTCACCATCGGGGTTGCTCGATGTTACTACAAGCCTGGGCTTTAGATAAACTGAGCATGATTCCTCCAGTTCCAACTCGTTCAATTCCAACTTATGGTCCTGCCAATTTTCGCACTCGCTCCCGAGGACACTTTGATTTTGGCGATAACCCTGTGATTCGGTGGACTTGTCCTTGGTGGAGGATTGGACTGGTCACTGCTGGGAGTATGAACCTCAATTATGTGCTATATGCCAGTCTTGATCGCTTCATGGCCTACTTTCCAGACAGAATCAATTGCCAGTATGGTGTCGTTCTGTTTTCGTAGAAAATCCCCCCGAAGGACCCGAAAACATCCTTTTGTGATTTTTGATGAAATGTGTTTATTTTTTATGCGGTGCCGATAAATCGGTCGTATAAACAATTTTGAGTCGCCACCCATTGTTTAGGCAATGGGACCGTTTTTATAAAAATGACTTCATTTTAAACCCAATTTTGTTTTAAGGCCAAATTATTTTAAAAGACTGGTCAGGCGCACCAAGGCGATTCTGGGTAAGGGAATTGGGTACGTCGGCCCGTTGGAAGCCGGCGCCCGAAAAAACCAGCCTCTATTAACGTATGATTTCTAATTTATTTTAATTAGAAAAGCCAAATTATTTATTTACTTAAACCCAACCCAAATAAATCGGACCGAGTTCCTATTTGGAAAATTATTTAATCGTCCCAAACAAATCTAATTATCACATAGCAATTATTCAAATTAAAGCAATTAAATCAAAGCAATTAAACCAAATAAATAAAAAGACCCGCTCTTGCCTTATGGTTTAAGGCGGGCGACAAACCGAATCAAAAATATAAAATGTAATAAATAAATGACCCGCTCTTGCCTTATGGTTAAAGGCGGGTAACAAACCGGATCCAAAAAATATATATACAGATCGAATCAAAAATTAAATCCATAAACCAATAAAAATTCATACAAATAATAAAATAATAAAATTCATACAAATAAATATATATAATCACATTTTAATATTTTAAACTTAATTAAACTGTGATCGGTTCATAATTGGCCATTTTTAAATTTATTGAAGAAATTAAACTTTATTTATGTGTAAAATTTATTATTTTTATTATTATATATTTTTATTATTTTTGAAAATCGGATGAATAGTGATGAATAGTGATGACCAGTGATGAACAGTAATGCATAGTGCGTAAATAGTGTGTGAATAGTGTCGATTTCTGGAAAATTAAGAACATTCACTGTTCATCGATGAACAATTATGAACAGTAATGCGTATTTATATTTTTTTTGTTTTTAGAATTCATTTTTAAATGATTTTTATATTATTTCTTGTTTAAATGTGATTTAAGGACATATAAAATGGCCGAATATGATCAAAATACAATTTAAAGAAGTTTAAATTACTAAAATCACAAAAATATATAAGAAATACAAGAATATAAAAAAAATACAAAAATATGTAAAAATACAAAAATGTTAAGGAAATTACCTGATCCTCAGATTGAAGATTGTGAATGGATGAACTGTCTTTTTAGATCTCCCAGAAGCTTTATTTCCAAGGATTTAAGTGTGTTTTCTTTATATTTATTTTTTGTTATTTTCTCTCTTTTTATATTTTAATTCACCTAAAATTAATATCTAATGGCAATTTCTCTTCAAATTAATTCATAAGAATTTTTAGAGAGAAATGTAACCGCACAATATTATTGTTTAGAGATTTTAAATTGAAGAAGTGGAGTGTAGAAGTGAAGAAGTGTAGAGTGTGTAGAAGTGTAGAGTGTGGAGTGAAAATTGTGAGAGAGAGGGGTATTTATAGGGGTTTGGGGGTACTATAACAGCCATTCATCTTCGTGTCCTCATCGGATCAGGCGGGGCATAAAAAACACGCGTCAACAGTTTGCCCCCACACTTTATCATTAATAGTATAAACAATTAATGTTAAAGTGGGCCACTGACGCGCCTTGAGTTGAATGAAGGTCTTGATAATCTAGTCACGTTCAAAGCTCAGTTTGATCGGCTTTGTTGGCTCCCATCGGATGTGCGACCAACTCCAAAGCTCGGTCTGATCGGCTTTGAAGTCACCTCCGAAGCGCGGTCTGATTGGCTCGAAGGATTTTGGTTGTGTTGATTTGATCGTTCGGACACGTCCAAAGCTCAGTCTGATCGGCTTTGTCGGCTCCCGTCGAATCTGTGATCAACTCCAAAGCTCGGTCTAATTGGCTTGAAGGATTTTGTCCAAAGCACGGTCTGATTGGCCTTGAAGTTACCTCCGAAGCGCGGTCTGATTAGCTCGAAGGATTTTGTGATCATCTCCAAAGCACGGTCTGATTGGCCTTGAAGTTATCTCCGAAGCGCGGTCTGATTGGCTCGAAGGATTTTGTGATCATCTCCAAAGCACGGTCTGATTGGCCTTGAAGTTACCTCCGAAGCGCGGTCTGATTGGCTCGAAGGATTTTGAGATCATCTCCAAAGCACGGTCTGATTAGCCTTGAAGTTACCTCTGAAGCGCAGTCTGATTGGCTCGAAGGATTTTGTGATCATCTCCAAAGCACGGTCTGATTGGCCTTGAAGTTACCTCCAAAGCGCGGTCTGATTGGCTCGAAGGATTTTGTGATCATCTCCAAAGCACGGTCTGATTGGCCTTGAAGTTACCTCCGAAGCGTGGTCTGATTGGCTCGAAGGATTTTGTGATCATCTCCAAAGCACGGTCTGATTGGCCTTGAAGTTACCTCAGAAGCGCGGTCTGATTGGCTCGAAGGATTTTGTGATCATCTCCAAAGCACGGTCTGATTGGCCTTGAAGTTACCTCAGAAGCGCGGTCTGATTGGCTCGAAGGATTTTGTGATCATCTCCAAAGCACGGTCTGATTGGCCTTGAAGTTACCTCTGAAGCGCGGTCTGATTGGCTCGAAGGATTTTGTGATCATCTCCAAAGCACGGTCTATTGGCCTTGAAGTTATCTCCGAAGTGCGGTCTGATTGGCTCGAAGGATTTTGTGATCATCTCCAAAGCACGGTCTGATTGGCCTTGAAGTTACCTCCGAAGCATGGTCTGATTGGCTCGAAGGATTTTGTGATCATCTCCAAAGCACGGTCTGATTGGCCTTGAAGTTACCTCCGAAGCGCGGTCTGATTGGCTCGAAGGATTTTGTGATCATCTCCAAAGCACGGTCTGATTGGCCTTGAAGTTACCTCCGAAGCGCGGTCTGATTGGCTGGGGAGGATTTTGGTTGAGATTGTCCTGATCAACTTCGTAATACATCATCATTAACCAGGAAAAGGATTGACTCTATCCGCTTCGTGCATCATCACGAATCGAGAAAAAGATCCAAACAACTTCGTAATGCATCATCACTGCTCGGTGGGACTAAACGGCTTCATGAAATGTTCACCGGTTGACCTGAAAACATTTTCAAAAGGAAAGAGCAATTTCTGTGTACAAACAGATCTTGCTTTTGTTAAACGTGTGGGGCATCACATGCCCCCATGCATTAATAATCATAAACTTTAAAATTTGGGATTTCGCATCAGGGCAAAGAGCAATTACTGTATACATACAGATCTATGCAGATCTCGCTTCGCGCAATTTCTGTATACATACAGATTTCGCTTGGTGCAATTTCTGCTAGAGGGTAATTTGGTAGATTTGGTGATTTTGCCCCTTGTGTGGCAAGCCGCACACCGACTCTAAATTGATTGATTTCTTTTTTTTTTTTCTTTTTTTTTGGACTTTGCTTTATTCCGCTTTGTTAGGATGCCACTTGTTCATCTGTTGTATCTTAGGATGCTTCCACCGCTAATTTCCTATCCAGTGGTGTGAATACTCAAATTTTGACCTTGCTACAGTAAATTTGACTTTTCTACAGTAACTTTGACTTTTCTACAGTGTCAATGCCGGACTGCAAACAGTCCGGCCGGACCGAAGGCCATTTTGGACATTTACTGGAAGTATGCCAATATGGTACTTAAAACGTCCGGAATATCGCGAGGATCGCGGAACAGGTCCCGGAATATTTTTTGGAGGTCCGGAACTCCCAAAAAAGCTCCCGGAGCGAGACATGGTGGCCACCACCAGCTACGGCGGCGCCGGCCGCCGGACATGGCGGCTCCGGCCGCCGGACACGGCGGCAGCTGCCGCCCAGCATGGGCGGCACCTGCCGCCCCACCGCCTGGGCGGCAGCAGCCGCCCAGCATGGGCGGCACCTGCCGCCCCACCGACTGGGCGGCACCTGCCGCCCTCCCAGGCGGCACTTGCCGCCCAGCATGGGCGGCACCTGCCGCCCAGCCTCTTGGGCGGCAGCTGCCGCCGAGCCAGGCGGCAGCTGCCGCCCTGGACCCGAAAATGGCCTATAAATAGACCATTTTCAGCCTATTTTTGACACCCCTGTCTGTGTTGACGGAGGAATCCTTCTCCCTCTCACGCTCCTTGCGTTTTCTTTACCGCTTTTTACATTTAATTTAATTTTTATTGCATTTTTATTGTGATATTTGGACATTAAAATTAAACAAATTAAAATTAATTAATATTTCCTAAGCGAGGAGCTTAATCTGGAGTTAAGAAGCGGTCGTCGATTAAATCAGGTATGTAAACAAATTCTGCCTATTTAATTTTAGCACTTCATGCATATTTCTCTTCTACTCTTAATAATTCTACAATTGCATAAATGCATCCACGTCATTATTTTTTGGTAAATAAACTGCCTTAATTAATTTGATTAAGCTTAAATGCCCGGTTAATCAATAATCGTGGTATTAAAGTTTAAATCCGACAATATTGGCTAAAAGAGCCTAGTTAATTAATAACTACGATTCAATTGCCTTATTTCGAATAAATCTGGCTTAAGTCCAATTAATCAATAATTGTGGCTAAAAGCCTTAATCGATCACGTTTCGACAATAAATTGTGATTAAGCTCGAACGCCCGATTAATTGATAATCGTGGCATTAAAGCCTAAATCGCACAATTGCCTAAATCAAATCATTTTGGCTAAAAGCCATTAAAATCAACATTTTTGGCAACATGCCTAAAAATCAATCAATCTTTGGCGAAATGCCTAAACACTCATGCACAAAGCATACACACAAAATGCACAAAGCATACACACACTCATGCACAAAGCATACACACTCATGCACAAAGCATACACACTCATGCACAAAGCATACACACTCATGCATTAAGCATACCCATTCAAAGCCCTTCAAAGAAGGCCTATCGAACTACGTTGACTTTGATCTTCCATTCAAACGGAAGTACGTAGGCACGTTCGGGATTTAACCCCGAGCGGCAAGTCGAAATCACTCAAACATTTCATTAATCCATCATTCACCTTGCAAAGCATTCATTCATCGGTTAGTTCATCAGCATGACATAGTCTCGGGATCCACCTCGGGTTCGCAGACTGTGTCTTAAACATTGGGATAATTAATCTAGCAACTAGGTTAATTAAAATTGGAGTCACATAGGGTTTTTTCCTAGTTTACCCTAAAATAATTAAACAAGGTGGCGACTCACACACTCACGTGCATTTCTGTCCTTAATCATATGCATCACATGCTTATGCATCCGGGGAAAGGGGTTCACAAGTGGGGCCCATTCGCATCCTATCATCACCGAAAGTGGATGCCATCCAGCTGGTGATGAGTATCATTTCAACCTCGTGGGGCCTTCCCCTCCTATAAGTAGGAATTCCATGCTTCATTCTTTCCTCATCCCACAGCATTTGAAACAACGTTTCTCCTATGGCTTTCAGAAATCAAGTTTCGTCCTTCCTCCAATCCATTCCTGACGATCTATGGCAAATTCCCCCCATGAACCAACTCGCCTGGCTGAAATATTTCAAATACTTAAAACCATACCATAGTTTCCTGTCTTGGCTCGTCACATACTTCAACCCCAACACCATGGTCTTCCGGTTTGAAGATGCTGAAGTAACTCCGACTTATGAGGAAATATGTGCTGTGATGGGTCATCACCCTGAACAAGATGAAACTCCAGCTTTACCCCCAGGCCCTAGACATGATTTAGCTGAGATTGCGGCCCTATGTCCAGTTTACCTTCCTGACGGCATAGATCCGGATCAAGGCCTTCCATTAGAGCCTTTTCTGAGTAGGGTTCTATCCATGGATATAGATCCCTCTTGGATTCGAGCTTGTTGTTTCCTGTTATTGAACATGTACGCGATGAAGAATCGTCGACCCGGAATTGGAGATTTTCGCCTGCTAACCGTTGTTCGTGACATGCAAATGTATCATCGCACCATCTTCATGATGATCATGGGGGAGACGATGTGCTGGGTCAGGGATATTGCCCTTCACATTATCAACTTTAATGTTCACCATCACGGTTGTCCGATATTACTGCAAGCCTAGGCTCTAGACAAGTTAAGCCTGATTCTTCCAGTCCCAACTTGTTTGATTCCAACCTATGGCCCTGCTAACTTTCGATCTCGGACTCGAGGACATTTCGATTTTGGGGATAACCCGACAATTCGATGGACTTGTCCTTGGTGGAGGATCAGACTGGTCACTACTAGAAGCATGAACCTCAACTATGTGTTGTACGCCAGTCTAGACCGTTCCATGGCCTATTTCCCAGACAGGATCAGCCGTCAATACGGTATGATACAACGCGTTCCCAGAATTCATAACTTCGAGAGTGGTCTCATGACGCTGCATCTGCTGACCAATTTGGCTGACCGTTGGCAAAACCGAAACACTAGGTACCTAGGTGAAGGAGTGATGCAAGACATTGTGACGCCCGCGTATGTCAACTGGTTTTACACCCCATGATGATACTAGATTCTGCAAAGATTGGCGTCCGATGATGGCCCCTTGCTGGAACAAATGTTGTTGTTGCTTTCTCTGTCTTCGTTTCTTTTTTATTAGTTCCTTGTATTCCCGGACCATGGGCTCCCAGTTAATGTATCTCCTTTCTTTGAATTAATGAATCCGATGGTTCTGCCTTTATTAATTTCCGTTTTACTAGGAAACAAAAAGAATGGGGTGACTATTTTATTACCTGCACAGATCAAACAAAAACAGTATATGCAACTTCTTTGTGTATGCATGAACCTACATGAGTACTAAGGTTTTATCATGGTTTTATTGATCCTTCCAAGGAAATCACTGAGAAGATGGTGTTCGTTCTCCTGATCAATGTTTTAAAACAATTCAATACTTAGGTAGGACCAACAGCCAGAATGTTTTTGAACTAGTCCATCTTGATCGGATAAGCAGAGAGGAAGGTCTTGCATTCTTTAACCATGTCCCCGAAACAAAAGGAAGAAAAATTTTAAAATTCAGACCTTTTATTAATCTTACTTCTTTTCAACATTATACAGAAGTAAAGAACTTTTATTTTAATACAATGGTCATTCATCCTAACTATTCATTTACTTATTCTCCTTCAAGTCGAGTTGATGACATTGAGCAACCAATCACAAATCTGTCACGAACGCATGGCATAGATTTCACATTTAAACTAAGCACCACGCGTTAATCCCAAAAGTTTTATTTTTATTATTATTTATTTATTTTTATTATGCTCTAATTTTTGCCTAGGTCGCCCTTTCGGGTTTTCAACCTAGCGAGCTCCTTTTTTGCCTAAGCCGCCCTTTCGGGTTTTCGACTTAGCTCTTTTTTTTTTTTTTTTTTAAACCGAAATCATCATTTCAGACATAGAATTTCTTCATTTGATCCTGATTGACAATCCGATTGATAGGCTTCCCTTCCATGGTGATTAATTCAGCGGCACCTTTAGCTAGTAACTTCTGAACTCTAAATGGTCCGTGCCAGTTGGGTTTGAACTTCCCACCAGGATGATTCTGGGCTTCGTGATCCAACAATCTGATCAACACCAAATCTCCATTCTTTAAAGCCCTTGGATGTACCCGTTTGTTGTAGAAACGAGCAATCCTCCTTTTTCTCATCTGATCCTGGAATCGAGCATTCAATCTTCTTCCGTCCAAAAACGCCAGGTCTTCATACCTTTTCTTGACCCATTCTTCCTCGGTCAGACCAGCTTCTACAAGAACCCTGAGAGACTTCTTTTCGAGCTCTATTGGTAACACTGCCTCCATCCCATATACAAGTTCAAAGGGAGAAGCTCCATTGACTGACTTGAACGTAGTGCGATGCCCCCAGAGCGCGAAAGGAAGTTTCTCGGCCCAGCTTCTATACCTTTCACACATCTTAGACAGGATTCTTTTAATCTCCTTATTCGCAGCTTCTACCGCACCATTAGCCTGAGGGCGATAAGGAGAAGAATGGTGATGCTCAACCTTATACCTATAAAGCAACTGACCAACATCTGCTTGAAAATGAGAACCATTATCTGTAACTATATGATGAGGAATACCATAGCGACAAAAAATGTTCTGTTCAATGAATCTAGCCACATATTTGGCAGTTAAGGTCTTGTAAGATTGAGCCTCGATCCATCTAGAAAAGTAGTCCACTGCAACCAATATATATTGATGGCCATTCGATGCTGCTGGCGTGATTTTGCCAATGATATCTATGCCCCATGCAGAAAAAGGCCAAGAAGGAGCTGTCGGATGGAGTTTAACGGCCGGTAAGTGGCTTTTATTATCATGATATTGGCATACTTTGCAATGACGCACATAATTGATGCAATTGCCTTCCATCTGCATCCAGAAATAACCTTGCCTCATGATTTTTCTAGCTAAGCTCATGCCACTTAAATGAGTACCGCAAACTCCCTCATGGATGTTCTTCATTATTTCTTCTCCCTCTTTCTTACTCACGCATCTTAGCAACATCCCGTCCCAAGCTCTTCGATAGAGTTCACCATCGGCCAGGACATAATTCAGAGCCATTTTTCTGAGAACTGCACGGTCTTCTTTTGTTGCATCATCGGAAAAGGTTTCGTCTCTCATACATCGTAGAATATCCGTAAACCAAGGTTCTTCCTCTGATTCTACTTGGTTCACAAAATGTTCTTGATAGCACGGGATATTGGCTGTGGTTATCATGAAGTCGCCAATCTGTTTTTGTCGAAAATCCCCCCGAAGGACCCGAAAACATCCTTTTGTGATTTTTGATGAAATGTGTTTATTTTTTATGCGGTGCCGATAAATCGGTCGTATAAACAATTTTGAGTCGCCATCCATTGTTTAGGCAATGAGACCGTTTTTATAAAAATAACTTCATTTTAAACCCAATTTTGTTTTAAGGCCAAATTATTTTAAAAGACTGGTCAGGCGCACCAAGGCGATTCTGGGTAAGGGAATTGGGTACGTCGGCCCGTTGGAAGCCGGCGCCCGAAAAAACCGGCCTCTATTAACGTATGATTTCTAATTTATTTTAATTAGAAAAGCCAAATTATTTATTTACTTAAACCCAACCCAAATAAATCGGACCGAGTTCCTATTTGGAAAATTATTTAATCGTCCCAAACAAATCTAATTATCACATAGCAATTATTCAAATTAAAGCAATTAAATCAAAGCAATTAAACCAAATAAATAAAAAGACCCGCTCTTGCCTTATGGTTTAAGGCGGGCGACAAACCGAATCAAAAATATAAAATGTAATAAATAAATGACCCGCTCTTGCCTTATGGTTAAAGGCGGGTAACAAACCGGATCCAAAAAATATATATACAGATCGAATCAAAAATTAAGTCCATAAACCAATAAAAATTCATACAAATAATAAAATAATAAAATTCATACAAATAAATATATATAATCACATTTTAATATTTTAAACTTAATTAAACTGTGATCGGTTCATAATTGGCCATTTTTAAATTTATTGAAGAAATTAAACTTTATTTATGTGTAAAATTTATTATTTTTATTATTATATATTTTTATTATTTTAAAAAATCGGATGAATAGTGATTAATAGTGATGAATAGTGATGACCAGTGATGAACAGTAATGCATAGTGCGTAAATAGTGTGTGAATAGTGTCGATTTCTGGAAAATTAAGAACATTCACTGTTCATCGATGAACAATTATGAACAGTAATGCGTATTTATATTTTTTTTTTTTGTTTTTAGAATTCATTTTTAAATGCTTTTTATATTATTTCTTGTTTAAATGTGATTTAAAGACATATAAAATGGCCGAATATGATCAAAATACAATTTAAAGAAGTTTAAATTACTAAAATCACAAAAATATATAAGAAATACAAGAATATAAAAAAAATACAAAAATATGTAAAAATACAAAAATGTTAAGGAAATTATCTGATCCTTAGATTGAAGATTGTGAATGGATCAACTGTCTTTTTAGATCTCCCAGAAGCTTTATTTCCAAGGATTTAAGTGTGTTTTCTTTATATTTATTTTTTGTTATTTTCTCTCTTTTTATATTTTAATTCACCTAAAATTAATATCTAATGGCAATTTCTCTTCAAATTAATTCATAAGAATTTTTAGAGAGAAATGTAACCGCACAATATTATTTTTTAGAGTTTTTAAATTGAAGAAGTGGAGTGTAGAAGTGAAGAAGTGTAGAGTGTGTAGAAGTGTAGAGTGTGGAGTGAAAATTGTGAGAGAGAGGGGTATTTATAGGGGTTTGGGGGTACTGTAACGCCCCATTTTTCTGTGTCTAAAATAGTAAGTTACCGGTCTATGAATAGTATCATCGGTCCGGGAATAAATATTATTTTGGTCCAGAAAAATTACTATGTATGTTTAATATTTTCTATAATATTTTTGGAGTATGTATACATTATTTTTATGGGTAGAAAGTAAGTAATAAATATTTTTAGAGAATTTAGAAAATTTGTGAATAGTTAATTAAGGTGTGATATTAAGTAAGGAAAATTAGAGGCAATATTTGTATGGAGTAAATTTGAAATGGTGTTATATTAATTAAGAAAATTAGATGAATTATTTTTATGGAGTAAAGTTGAGGATTTTATTGTGTTAAATAATATTTTGAAGGAATTTAATTGGGAGAATATTTGTAGCCATTAGATTAGATTGACTCAATCCTAGCCATCCAATGTTGAGAAAAGACTAAAATACCCTTGTGCTCAATAATTTGAGCAACCACTTTCTCTCCTTCTTCTTCTCTTTGGCGTTGGCTATCTCCTTCTTCTTCTTCTTCTCTTTGTTTTTCTTCAACTTCATCCTTAGCTAAATCCATCAAATTCAACCCATTTAACTTGATTTAAGGAATCAATCCTAGAGTTTAAAGCTTGAGAAGTGATTTGTGGTGATTATTTTCAAGAAACTTGGAAAGCCAAAGGCTTAGGAAACCTCTACCAAGGAGTAAAGGCAAAGTTGGAGCTTAGAATGCTTTAATCTAAGCTTGCTAAGGCTTGTTTTAAAGTAAGTGTTCATAAATCCTCCTACCTTGTTTAAATTTTTGATTTTGTGAAGTTTCTACTATTTTGTGAAAATTGGGAATTTTATATGAAATGATTTGATTATTGAATTTTGGTGGTATAAATGTGTTCTTGGGAGATTTCTAAGCATGTTTATATGTAGAATTGATGAGGAAAACATTTTCTTCTTCATCTTCCAAAAGTGGCAGAACCTATTGATGAAAAAGGCCTTAAGATTTCTTGTTCTCTTTGTTGGTTTATGCTTTTAAGATGATGTATGATGAGTATGAAATATGTGGTAGAAATCCCTACCTTGTATATGATTTAAGTAAGCTGAAATTGGGAAAAATGTTATTGAGTGAGATTAAGGACTATTTTTTGATCCTTTCGAGTTTTCCTTTATGTCTGAGTCCTTCATGAAAGTTATAGGTCTACTTCTTAGCTTTCCAACCCATCCTCTTGTGTCCAATTTGGATATATATAGTTCAACTTATGGCTGAAAAACCCAAACTGACTCTGTTATGACGGGCTACATGCATCACTGAATTGAGTGCCCATTTTGACCACTATAATGATAAGATTATATTCTGAGTTCTTCATGAGAGTTGTTTCCCTGTGTCTTGAGACTTCTCTGGTTTTGGATTGGTTTGATTTGAGTGTCTGGATAAGTAGGAATTGGATAAACATTGGAATTAGTGCTGCTGAATCAGGTCTGGACTATTGGTCTGTGTTCCTAGCCTTTTTTCACCATATTACAGATTGATCTGGGCTGTTGTCCCTTGATAACATTTGTATAATTTTGTCTTAGCTTTCTAATGAATCAAACTTCACTTAATTTGGAAATCTATAACTCAAGTTATGTCCTAAAAACCCAGAAAAGGTCAAGGTGATATTAATGCTGGAAATTTTCTATGTCCTAAATCAAAGGGTTATTTGGATAAAAGTATGTATAAATCATGTGTGATGAAGTGCTCTTGATTATTTGTATGTTTTAGAATTTATTTGACAAAAATAAAACATAAGTGTGAGAAGGGTTGTTGTGGATATCATTAAATGGATATAAATTGGAAAGGTGTGGAATTGATTTAGATAATGCATGATGAGGGTTGAAATGGATACTTTTGTGCATAAGAGTTATGTTAGCATGCGTGATTGGAGAAGGAAATTCCTCCCCTTGGTACCACCTTAGTGTAGTAAAGCTTACATAATTATTATATATATGACATAAGTATGATTATTTGATAACTTTTATATGTTTAGAGTTTTAACAAAGAAATGGGTATTTAAGGTGTAAGTGCTTTGTATATATATACTATCTTAAAAAGAATGTGGTAATTTGTGTAAGTTGTAAGTTGAGAAATTTTGAAGTGATGGGTATTAAGTAATGAAGTGTTTTTGATTAAGAATTATTGCTTTTGTGCAAGAATGATTTTGATTTGGGCTCTACTATGCATGATTGAAACGTGGTATGATAAGATTGATTTTGTTATTGTGAAGCTATGATCATATGCTAGGGTTATCAGCCCTTATAAATAGGCGGACGCGCTTATTTGTGTGATGGGGGTGGTGCTTTCATAGGCCACGGTGGTGCTTTCATAGGCCACGATTGTGTGATGGGGGTGGTGCTTTCATAGGCCACGAGTATGTGATGGGGGTGGCGCTAACATAGGCCACGATCAAATCTGCTTATGTTCATTCTGCATGAGTATGAGCCTTAACGAAAAATAACATTTTATTGTTGCTATAAAAGAATGAAGACATAGTTGTATTTATAATCGTCTTATTGTTTTCAAAGTAGTTGAATTAAACGAATGAGATCATATTATTTTAGTAAACTTTACTTTGGAAATTAATGATTATGTTATCAAATGACTTTTCAAAGCATGATATTCCGGTACAAGGTTTTAAAAATAAATAGTATATGTATTGGTATAATAAATGTGCAAGTAATGAATTTATGAGTTGAAAGAATTAAATTCTTCATGTTGTTAATTCATAGTTTATTTGATATTTCTTTTGCTATAAATGTAAATGCATGTTAATATTTGAGATTTTATGATTATAAATGATTTTACGAAATTTGTGTTTTAAGTAAGTTGCCATCGCAATTTTGGTAAGTATGTGAATTATGAGCACCACTGAGTTTTATACTCAGCGCGTCGATTTTTATCACGCGTAGGTTGAAGATGTGGATGCTACTTGAAGAGTAGAAGCATCTTATCAAAGCAGAAGTCACTAATTTGGTAGTAGTCGATTGAGATTTATGTACTTAAGAATTATGGCATGTATAATTATTACATTTTTTGGAGATTATGTTATTTGAATTATATGTAATAATAAATTATTTTGGTTTATATATTTGGAGATAAGCATAGGATTTATTAAATGAGTGAATATGGAATATTTTAAGTCAGTTGATATGATTACTTCATTAAGACTTGATATCTATAATGAATGCAAGTAATTGATGAATCGAAAATACTATTGAGGATTTATTTAGTTATGAAAACATAAAAGTGTTGTTGTGTTATAATAATTATTTGGAGATGTTGGACATTTGGAGTTTCATTGGGAGTATTTTGTATTCACATGTTTGGCGAGCTCAGTTTTTAAAGGGATATTCTTACAGTATTTTTGTAGGATTGTTCCCAATGTATATATATTAAAAAAAAAAAGATAAGAAAATGAAATGACATTTCTATTATAAAAAAAAATAATATACTCATGAAACTTGTGAATACCCAATTACTTCTAATGTAAAATTTTAGTTTTATGATTTATATGTTAAGTTAAGACGGTGTCTCCGGCACCGAATGTGGCATCCGCCGTCGAGTCTCTCGGGATTGGGTGGCGGGTGTTACAGGTACTGTAGCAGCCATTCATCTTCGTGTCCTCATCGGATCAGGCGAGGCATAAAAAACACGCGTTAACACGTTCAGCGCGTTCCCAGAGTCCATAACTTTAAAAGCGGTCCCATGACGCAGAGTCTGTTGACCAACTTAGCTGATCATTGGCGGAATTGGAACACCTGGTACATGGGTCAGGGGGTGATGCATGACACCATGACACCTGAGTATGCTGACTGGTTTTATTCCCAATGATGAAACTGGGTCTTGGAGGGGTCGGTGTTAGATGATCCAACCAATGTGATGACTGCTGCTGTTGCTTTTCGCTTTATTCAATTTCCTGTACTTCGGAAGGCCATGAGCTCCTAATCATTGTATCCTCTCTTTTTTTTTTCTTTCTGTTTTTTTTATTTTCAATGAACAATTCCAGCAATTCTCTCTTTATTGATTCTTGTTTGTTGCACTTAAAGACACCAAGAGACAACAACAAATCTTTTCTTTCGAAATTATTTGCTGGATTAGCACCTGGGCCTCCTGCCCTTGGATTAAAAAATGAAAGCACATTAAAGTGGATTATTTAACTAATGGACGGAAACTTACATTTTTGAAAAAGATGGGGTGACCATTTTATCACCTGCAATATTCAGAAAGAGATAAAATATGCAACTCCCTTATGTATGCATGAACCTATTTAAATGCTAGGGATTTTTATTCATGGTTTTTCTTTATTGATCCTTCCAACGAAATCACCGAGAAAATAGCATTTGACCTCCTGATCGCCATCCAAAAGAATCCAACACTCAGGCAGAATCAACAGCCAAAAACATTCATCTTTCTTTTGAACTCATGTTGATCATGTTTATTTTTACTCGTTGATTTAGACTTCTTAAGTAATCTACCAAAGATAAGAGATTGAAGTGTTTATGAACCAAGTAGTCTAAATGAATATGACAACTGAAATTTCAGTCTAGCAAACAGAATCTAAAGTACACAAAATCTATCCAAACTTAAAACATAAGATAGGCAATCCTCCTTCCTTTAGAATGCAAAATAGGAAGTATTTAGGACAAGTTTAGCACACATGTATTGTTTCTCATCTCAAGGCATTTTTAGGTAACCTAGTTCTATTTCACAAAGTGGTTGCATTTTATGCTCCATACCACTACTCACTTTTGTGGTTCTTCTGTGGTTGCATTTTATGCTCCGTACCACTTTGTTTTAGAACGGATTTCCGTTATTCCCATTATCTTATTCTTTTTTTTTAATACCTTCATCCTTTATTGATTTGAAATATACATGTATTATTGCTTTAGTTTCCCTTTTATTTCTATTCTTTATTCAAGTTAGGATTCATGCTTCTCTTAAGCCAAAAATAATGTCTAGATAGTTAACTAAAGATTAACATTTGCTAAAGAAAAATACCTTAATACCTAAGTTCATATAATCATTTAAATCTCTTAATCATGGTATATTATTCAAGACTTCTATTTCAACAAGCAAAATATAAGCAAATCAACATGTAGAGACTAAAACATTGAAAAGATGAGTGAAATGAAGATATGACTCCCTTTTCTTTTGGGGGCAAACTGACCAAACGTTGACCAGGATGTCAGTGCCAAACTCCCGAAGCGATTTCCCGGGACAGATCAGTTCTGGCTAATCCCCAGATTGATAAAAGGACCTGAGTTAAAGAGGGTTCTGCATGTATGCATGAAGAATATAGGCACATAGGATGAGAAATGCAAGTCTAATGTGCTAATAACCAGTATAGAAATAAGATCTCGTTTTCGACAACAGGACCTAAAATTCGACATGAATAACATAGCAATAATTTACTTTGTACTGAAACATTTCCGGCATTATCTGTCGTTGACTGTTCCTTTTGGATTTTACAGTCGACTATTTTCTCTCGAGTCCCTAATTTTTGCCTTGAAATGAAAGAATTTCCAAGCGGGATATTTATTATTATTATTTTTGTTTTTGTGTCCTTACTTTTTGCCTTGGAACAGATGGTCCCAAGCAGGATCTTATTTTGATTAATTACAAATTTTTTGCAATCTCACGCTTACTTTCAAATAACGCGAGAAATGTGAAAATTCAAAGGAATTGCAACCCCTTTATAAATCCCTTTTCTTTTGGGTATCAATTCACTATAAACGATTGCATTATGTTATTCAAAATGAATTAGAGGTCCAGTCTCAAAATCAAGATCAAACGTCCATACCGAAAATTAGCTCTTATTAATGCATGGCTGAAACGAAAAGTATCACGTGATACATGAATGTCACAGCATATGAACAGTTTATAACACGCAGGGAACGGGAGTTGGGAAATGCATGCCTTCCAAGCTTATCTCTCCCGTACACGAATTCCGTTGGTAAAAACTTCGACATCTGTTTCCTAGGATTTGGTGTAATCTCGACAACCAGCAGGGGGTTTTGAGATTGACGATATAAACTCTCGGAATGAATGCGACAGAACAACAGCAAACAGACTCAGGTTTTCCTTATGGGGAAGTGACTAGAGCTTTCAACTACATGCATGGGCTTTAGTCCATTGGACTTACAAGGTCTGGGTTCCGCAAACAAGATTCGGGCTTTCACATGGGCCTACTCCTTTTGACGCACCTTTTAAGGTACTGGGCTTGCGGTTGGTAAAATTGCTAATTCTCGGGTGGATGTGCCTAAAACGCAAGGTTTAGGCTGGATCCACCTCTGAAGTTAACAACAATACCGAGGGATAATTTTGGGTAGAAAGTGCTGAGAAGAAAGGAATGCAGTATGGATGCAAGTACTTAGAAAAATAAAGGAAAGCAAATACACAAACAAGGAAGATTAAAGAATTTTCCGACGACTTTCTAACTAATTTTATTTCCAATTTTTAGAAAACGTAGGTTTTTAGAGTTAATTCCTAATTACAACCGACTAATTAAAAAATAACCGGGGATTAGCGGGTGTAGTCCCCAGCAGAGTCGTCAATCTGTTTTCGTATCGCCCCCAAGCAACTCGAAAACGTCCTTTTTTATTTTTGATGGAAAGTGATCTTATTATGAAAAGTGGTGACAAAACATTTTATGGGATACGATGCCAATAAATTGGTCTTATAAAACATTTTGATAAAAAATGACTCCATTTTAAATCCAATTTTATTTTATAAAAAATGACCCATTATTTCGGCAATGGGGTCGTTTCCAATTTTATTTTATAAAAAATGACTCCATTTTAAATCCAATTTTATTTAAGGTCAAATTATTAAAAATACTTGGCAGGCACACCAATGCGATTCTGGGTAAGGGAATTGGGTATGTCGACCCATTGGAAGCCGACGCCAGGAAAAACCGGCCTCTTTTAACCTATGATTTATAATTTATTTTAGTTAGAAAAGCCAAATTATTTATTTACTTAAACCCAATCCAAATGAATCGGACCGAGTTCCTATATGGAAAATTATTTAATCGTCACAATCAAATCTAATTATCACATTTAAAATCATTCAAACCAAAGCAATTAAATCAAATAAATAAAAGACTCGCTCTTGCCTTATGGTTAAAGGCGGGCAACAAACCGAACCTAAAAAATACATTCTACCCGAATCAAAATTAAACCCAAAAACCCAAAATCATGCACAATTACTATTTAACATCTAAATCACATTTTATTTTTAATTTAATCCTAAACATGCAAAATTACTAACAAGCACATAAATTAAATATCATTTTCATTCAACCTAAAATTGCAAAATTCATACCAGTAAATAAGTAAAATTACATTTTAGTACGCTACACTTAATTAAATTGCAATCTGTTCATAATTGGTCATTTTCGGATTTATTGGAGAAATTAGACTTTATTTTATGCAAAATTTATTATTTTTAAAACAACAAAAATTGTTTTTGGAAATATTAGAACTGTTGCGTCACGCAGCTGCTAGTCCCGTGACGGATCTAGCAGTTCCGTGACGGATCTGTTCCTAAAACTCTAGATCCATTAGCCACTTATTTTAGATCCACAATCGAAAAATAGAACACTGAAAATAAAATTTTGGATATGAACAGTTCCGTCACGCATCCTCCAAATCCGTTACGGATCTGATAGCTGCGTGACGCAAGTGTTCTAGGTAAAGAAATAAAATTTTGGAGATGAACAGATCCGTCACGCATCTGCCAGATCCGTTACGGATCTGATAGCTGCATGACGCAACTGTTCTAGGTAAAGAAATAAAATTTTGGACACGAACAGATCCGTCATGCATCTGCCAGATCCGTTATGGATCCATTGGTTGCGTGACACCACTGCTCTAGTCCGAGCTTGCTTTTTAAATAATTTGTTTAGATCGTTCTTTTATTTAAATATGCCTTAATAAAATCTAAAGTGACCAAAGATAAACAGAATACAGTTTAACCAAGATTAAACTACTAAAACAATAACAAAATAAACAATAAATATACAAAAATACAACAAGTATAAAGGAATTACCTAATTCTCAAATTGAGGATTGTAGATGGCTTAAATGCCTTAACAAATGATGGTTAAGGCGATCCAGAAGTTTTGTCAACAAGGATTTAAACACTCACCCTTTTCTCTCTTGCTTTTTCTTTTTTATGATTTTATTTTCACCCTAATTGATATCTAATGGCTATTTTTCTTCAAAGGAACTCAAAAGAGTCTCTGGAGAAAAACGTAGCCGAAAGTGTATTTTTTAGACGCCCTCAAAACCTATCCTTTCGACTGAGAAAAAGACGAATTTATAGAAGTAGGGCAACAGAGGATAGCTGCGTCACGCAGCTTACGGCTGCGTGACGGATCTGCTAGCTGCGTGACGTAGCTTTCTTTCTGGATCACAGCCACGTGTTGCTCAGAATAAAAAAAACGTTATGCCGTCACCTTTGGTGACGTCATACAAATCGGAGTTGCGTGACGCAACTAGTAGTGCCGTCACGCACCTGATAGCTGCGTGACGCAACTCTGACGCAACCCAGAAACTTAAAATTGGTTTAATTTAAATCCTTGGATTAAAAGACTTCTAGATAGCATTAACCTTTCATTATGTATCCTCATATCCTCATTAGATTAGGTGGAGGCATAAAGACACGCGTCAACACCCATAAAGATACTTTTAATTCCTTTAGGTCCCAATTTTTATCTTTTAGGATCTTGAAGTCTATAGTAGGCTATACATCCCCATACTCTTAAGAAATTTAAGTTTGGCTTTTTTTCTTTCCATACTTCATATGGTGAAACCTTAAATTTCTTTGAAGGTATTCTGTTATTGACAAAAACAAGTTGTTAATAAAGCCTCTCCCTAAAGATTCATTGGTAATTTTGCTTGTAAAAGCATAGCATTAATCACATCAACTAATGTTCTATCTTTTCTTTTGGCTATTCCATCTTGTTGTGGGGATGGTGCGCTTGCTTGGTGAATCAAACCATTATTTTCACAAAATATAGAAAATTCATTGGAAAAAATATGCACCTCCTCTATCACTTCTTAGAATTAGTTTTCTTTTCCAATTGATTTTCTACTAAGTATTTGTAACTTTTAAACATACCTAATGCTTGATCTTTTGTTTTCATTAAGTAAACATGGTAAATTTGAAATGATCATTTATGATTGTAATAAAATATCTATTTCCACCTCTAATTAAATGACCATTTAATTCACAAATATCAAAATGCATAAGTATAAGTAATTATCTTGTTCTTTCATTTTTTTTGGAAATGGTTTTTTAGTCATCTTTGCTTGTATGCATATTTCACGCTTTTTATCATGCTTATTAACATTAGGAATCAGACAATGTTTAGACATAAATTTTATTGATCTAAAATTAATATAAGCTAATCTTGCATGCCATAAATTAGAAGAAGAGTCAACAATATAAACAAAAACATCAATTTTATTAATAGATAATTTGAACATGTCATTACAAGAGCATCCTTATCCTACAAACACACCATTTTTTGAAAATATTACTTTTTCTGCCTGTATTACAGCTTTGAGTCCTTTCTTACTCAATATATTGGCAGAAACTAGATTCTTTCTAACATTAGGGACATGAAAAATATTTAACAAAATTAATTTCTTTTTCAGAAGTAAATTGTAGTTCCACTATTCCTTTTCCATGAACCTTGGCAGTATCTTGATTCCCCATCAATACTTTGTCATCATTTCCTACAACTTGATAAATTTTGAAAAAAATTTTTTTGTTGCAAATGTGAACAGTAGCACCAGATTTAATCCACCAATATGCAGGCTTCTCACTTGCTGTCATATTGCATTCAGTAATCATAGCAACAATATTCTGACAAGTATCTTGTTTAACAACATTTGCTTTATTTTGTCTAGATTTTTCTTCTTCTTTAACCTTCTTCCAAAATCTGCATTCTTTCTTAAAATGTCCTTTTTTTGCCACAATGAATACAACTTTTGTTTTTCTTACTATTAGAAGAATCACCTCCATATTTTCCTTTCTTTACAAACTTATTTTCGGAATTGCTTGTTTTCCTAGATTCAACAGTATTCACTTTTGAATTTGAGACTAAAGCATATTTTTTTTTCATGAGTTCTTCTTTCTTCTTCTATTCTAACATGGTTTATTAATTTATCAATAGTGAATTCCTCAGAAATGTGCAATAATTTCTTTCTATAATCATTTCAAGTGGTTGGCAATTTTGCAATCACAGCAACCACTTAAAGTGATTCAAAAACATCAATTTTGAAATCTTTAAGTCTAGACACCAACACAAGCAATTCATCAACTTGATCCATAATAGACTTGTCATCTATCATCTGAAATTCAAAGAATTTCTTACTCAAAAATCTGTCTGTGCCTTCTTTTTAAGAAGTGTATTTATTTTCCAAGACCAGCCTGATTTCTTGTGGTGACTTAATAGGACGAAATAAATCTTACAGTCTATCAGAGGGACAGTTTTGAATGAAACCTCTATAGCGAACCTCATCTTCCTCGCGTTTTTTGTGAGTTGCTTTTGTTACCTCAGAATCTTTGTCATTTGATTATGAAATTATAGGAACATTCTTACTCAGCAAATAAGCAATTCCCAATTCAGTGAGAAAGAACAACAATCTATCTTTCTAGCAGGTGAAATTGGTTCCATCAAAATGATCCAATTTCAGCATGTCAGGTTTGAACATCTTGGATCCAGTAGCCTCTATAGTAAAAATTTTAATTCCTGAAGATTGTTCGGAATAATAAATACAGAATGTGGAAAATAAAAAAAAATTGCTTTGATAATGTGTTCAATATCCTTAAGGAATTAAACCCCACTATTTTGTATTCTAGGTTTGATTGCAGTATTTTTCGAGGATTTTACAAAGTAGTATTGAACACAATAAAAAATTGTCGTGTGAGTTTAAGAAAGAACTTATATAACAATAAGGAGACTTAAATAGATGCAAATCTGTTTTCAACGGGCACTAACAGTTTCATTAATTTCAAATTAGTAACTATTAAAAACAGTTATTTGTATTAATTAATTAATTTATGTCGAATTTAAATGATAATAATAATAATAATATTTCAAAATTAAATAAATAAATAATAATAATAATAATAATAATAATAATAAAGTTGTAAAAAAAAATATTAACAACTTAATTATTTTAGGCCCAAGTGCCCAATCTTTTGACTATAAATATATAAAATTTATATGGTAAAATTTTGGTTTCCCTCCATATTTTCCCACCATCTATTTTATTCAAACAAACATACTAAGTGTTTATAAACACTAGTAACCTTTTGTATCTTTTCCATGTGGGATAGCAACTCATATGATCCACTAACTACACTAAGAATATATATATATATATATATATATATATATACATATATATATCTTAAACTATTATTATGCTTCATTATTTGGATTTAAAATTGACAGTGATGCCCAAAATGGTGCAAAAGTTTTAACGGTATTTTATGCTATTTATTTAGCCACTATGGTCATGACATTGTAAAGCATAATGTTTTTTTACCTGTAAACAACAAGAACATTCTTAGCTCTCATTATCATTTTCAAGTCAAAGTTTTAGATTATTTTCTTTCACATTTGTTTTCAATTAATAGGTGCCGAATTAACTATTAAAAATGTTTAAGTTGCTCTTTTCAGTAAATTCTTTCTATATTATATATGCAAACCATCTTTCTGATAATGAAATTATTTGAATTGTCTTTATTTTCAGATGTCAGATATAGACAGACTTTCTGTTCCAACAGAAGTTACATAACTAATTCCACCTTTAATTCCTGCCCATATCTCAAGCCAACCAACACTTCAAAATGGACCAATAGCAATTCAACTCAGGAGAAACTCCAGAGTTAAGAGGAAAGCAATGCAACCAAGATCAAAAGCATGGGACCATTTTACAAAGATTATAGATGTTGAGGGACCAATAAAAGGTAAGTGTAATTATTGTAAAAGGGAGTTTAATTCTGACACAAGAAAAAATGGCACATCTGCACTTAGATAAGAAGAAGAAATTACAATACTTTCTCTGATACTAGAGTTTGTCTAACAAATGACACTTGGACTTCAATACAACAAATTAATTATATGTCTTACTTCTCATTTTATTGATAGTAATTGGAATTTGCAAAAAAAAAAAAAATCATTAATTTTTGTCCAATTACTAGTCACAAGGATGAGTCCATCGGTATGGTAATTGAGTTTTGTTTACATGAGTATGGTATTGATAAAGTCCTCACAATTACCGTTGATAATGCTAGCTCAAATGATGTTAATCATATTAATTGTTGTTTGGATAGTTGGATTCAGATATGACTGCATTTGTAATTTTTGTTTAGACACTTGTGACTTGTTGGATTGATTAAGTAATTTTATTTTTTATTTTTTTATTCTATATAATTATCTATAAATTGATAAGCATATGTATGCAGTTGCTTTAGGAGTGCAAACTGCAAATCTGGAGAAAGGAATACAAATATTGAAAAATTTTGGATTTGGATATTCCCATGTAATTGATTTGGATTAACTAGCTAAAAATACTAATCAAGTTATTCGAACGATTGCAGTCTTTTTGTAATAAAACCACATATTATCGGGTTCGGTTACTATGGTTTGGATTGGATAATAGATTTATGAAATTCGGCTATATTCAGATTGAGTTATTTGATTTAAATTAGTTTGGATTAACTGAATGCTCACCCCTAAATTTAGACATCTTAAGTTAAATGTAAAGCATAATTGATTTATAATAATAATTTAATTGACCTTTTATATGGGTAATGGGAAGTGAAAGCACTTAAGGATTCTGATTTGGAAATAAAATATGAATTGGAGGTTTAGGATCAAACCTACCCTACGTTAAATTGATTAGCTAGATATGAAATTAATATCCTAGGAGCTTGTCTCTCAAGTTATTTTGAAATTTGGCAAACTCTAAGATAATCAATTGGAGGTATATGCATGATGCTTATATGAGTCAATATGGAGTTGACTTCTATATGCTATGAGTTGCATAAATGAATTTATGTTGCTTATGTTTCTAGTCGTGTTTGATATTAAACTATGATTATTGGATCATATTGGGCCCTATGTGTCTCTAAGTGAATGAGCAGGTTGAAGATGCAATCAGGTACGCGTATAGTACTTTGACTGAAATGTGTGCTGATATGTCTGAGATGACATCTGGAATTAAAATTATGTGGGCCCTTATAAGTACTTGGTTGAATAGTTGTGTGAACACTAAACTGTTTCTGAATCTGGATATAATAAGCATGCTTTTGGACATTGGAATTGAGATATGATCGTATAATGGACATAGGATGTCCCACTGAGGTTATGGATGCACACCACCGTTCTATAGGCTTTGCCTAATCTATAAATTGGCACTTATGCCCTACAGTTTTCTACTATTATATTGATATCAATAATTATTGTTCTTCTAAGTTACTCCCAAGGCCCATACATGAACTATAATTAATAATTGGACTATTAATCTGAGAATATTGCAACAATGAGGAAGTCATTTGCAATAACACTGTTAATTACTTACTTGTGATGAAAGTTACCTGTATTGATGTAGTTGTATGATTACTTGTGATGCAAGTTATCTATGTTTATGTGGTTATAAGATTACTTGTGATGCAAGTTACCTTTAATGGTGTAATTATGTGATTACTTGTAATGCAAGTTATCTAAATTCATCTAGTTGTATGATTACTTGCAAATGAACGTATTTAATTTGTTAATTGAGTGCTTAAGATGTAATATACAACATTATAATATTGGTGTGATTGTAAGTTGTACCATGAACTTTGAAGTGAGATGTTTTATAGCTTCTCTGAGAATTTTGTATGTTAGATGTTGATATTTTGTATGTTAAGTACTAGTGAGTTTTACACTCAACACTATGAGTTTCTCGCACGCAGGTGGGAGATCTGTGTAGACTGAAGTGATCCAGAGTTCCAGTATCAGAGGCGGAGCATTTCACTTTAGTTGAGAGAGTTATTTTACTTTGGGATTGTAAATGGCCTTTCTAATAAGTTTGGTTTTATTTGGTTTAGATTATTTATATTTTCGATAATGATTTATTTTAATTATTTTGGGGGTTTCATTGAGGAACCAAAATTTTGGAATTTAGAAATTTTATGCAAATGAGAATTTTTGGACAACACACTGAGTGATGCTTTATACGTTTGGCAAAATTATGTTTTACAGGTTATATTTTTTTTATTAAGCTGAACTTGTTTTCAATCATTGCTTGAAGGTACTATTAAAATCTTTTTCAATGTCTTTATGTTGATAATTTACTAAGGTTCTCTCATTTAATAAGTCTTCCGCTCATACAATAAATATTAAGTAAATAATACATATTTTTACATTTAAGTGTTTTTCTAATTCGAATCTTATTTAAATGTTTATAACTGAATAAGCCAGTACGTGCCTCTAGCACAAAATGTAACATCTCCTGTCCGGTCCTACGGGATCGGAGAGGGTGTTATAATTAGTGGTATCATAACTATTGGTTTAGGCCATTCTGGATTTGCTAATAGCGATTGGGTAATGTGAGTGAGATGTGTCCTTAGTACTATTACATGCCATCTGAGTTTGTAGGATTATTATAATGTCTTCAGCATCACAATATGCTAATAATGAGGAGGTTAACAGCTATTTTCCTCCTAACATTGCTGGTGCTGGAGATTCTGTTGGCGAGCATGCGTCTGTTGTAGGATCTGTTGCTAGTGGTCCAACAAAGCAAAGGCAGAATGTATTATTGCAACAACTTGTAGATAGTCTCAGGCAGGTTGCAGGTTAGGCCTTGGTTATTCCAGTGGTTCTAGTTGATCCTCCTTGACCCCCCATTGAGAAACTGTGTAAGTAAGACGTAGTTGATTTTAGAGGCAAAAAGGAAGATGATGCTAGTGCAGCTATATATTGGCTTGAGAGTACTTAGTGAGTTCTTAAACAGTTGCAGTGTTCCCCTACTGAAAATTTGGTTTGTGCTGCTTCCTTGCTGAAGGAAGAAGCTTACCGGTGGCGGTTCAGAGTTTTTAGAATAGTGGGTGATGATATGAGGACTTAGGATTTCTTTATGGTAGATTTTCAGGAAGAAGTATATGGGTACACTATTTGCAGAGCAGAGGAAGGTCGAGTTTTTGGAGCTGGAACAGGGAAGGATGACAGTCTCAGAGTATGATAGGGAGTTCATCCGGCTGGGTAAATATGCCTCTGAGCTTATTCCTACTAAAGAGGAGAGATGTAAACGATTTAGGAGTGGACTACATGACGAGTTGAAGTTTGGTTTGATTCCCACCATTACACTCAGCTATTAATATTGGTGTATGATGCTTTAGAGCTGGAAGAGGTCAGAAATCACCAGGAGAATTGGAGACATAGGAATTACCAGAAGAAGTTCCACAGTACATTGACCGGACAAACTTCTGCAGCACAAGCTTCCAGTAAGAGGCACAGAGGATCTCTACCATCTGGGCGCAGGCAGGAATAGGGACAAGGTCAAAATCGGCTACCTAGATAGACTCCTCAAACTACCTTAGTCGTTAGTGTAGGTGGTTCAGGTAGAAGCGACTTACCAGCTTATGTTTCTTGTGGTAAGAGACATCTAGGTGTTTATTGGAGGACTGCAAGTGCTTATTTGAGATGCAGGTCCACATAGCACATGATTCGGGACTATCTGAAGACTAGTGTTGGGACTGATCAACAATCTGCTAGATCTGCTCCTACAGCTTCCTGAGGTAGAAATAGAGGTACAATTGTACTGGTGGACAAAGAGGAGCTTAAGGGGTTATAGATAGACTACAGTCTAAAGCTTCAACTAAAGTCTATGTCATTAGAGGTAGGGAGGAGTAGGATGCACTAGATGTGATAGTGGGTATGTTCTCTATTCTTAGTACCTCTGTACCTCTGTACATGTGTTGGTTGATCCAAGTTCTACCCATTCTTATTTTTGTATAGGAGATTTGGGTGGTTTGTATATTGATGTTTTAGACCAAAGAATAGAGATTACTAATCCTTTAGGGCGTAGTGTGATTGTGGATCGGGTATATAGCGACTATCTGATTGTTGTTCATGGTCATGTCTTCTTAGGAGACTTGATTGAATTACCATTTTGGGACGTTAAAGAGTTTAAACTCCTACAAAACATATTTACAAACTACGGAGGTGACATATGCAGATACAACTGATCCCTACCTTTGTTCCATTTTTGTTAGTCTGAACAGATTGAATTCTGACTACTAAAGCCTTCTACTGCCAAAATCTAGAAAAACATTAGCATTTTATATAAGATGCCACTCAGTGAGTAAAAAATCATTATTAAGTATATAACAAATATTAAGCATCTCAATCAAGGCACACAATACACTCCCAATAATTCAGAACATCTCAAACTCCTCGAGCCATTAATGCCTGACATCATTCATTATTAGATAATAGTAAACATTCTCCATTGCATTCACAGTGAAAGAGTATAGATATTACATCATTGTCACTAACAGAAATAAAAGGAGATGATATATACCATCATCACTGATGTAATATTACAGAATCTTAACTCGAAAGCATGATGTAGATGATTGTTAGATTATTTATGTTATGACTTGTTAAACCAAACTCGCCCCCGAGGTATCAGATAATAGATTTCAGGTATCAATTTAGCTAGCCAACTTTCAGATCAAGTTTTTGAGCACGTAGCTCCAGATACAGATTATGAGCATGCAGCTTCAGATTTAGATTATACGCACGCAGCTCCAAATACATATTAGATTTATGATTTCGTAATGATAGTCATAACTTTCGTTTATCTCAAATGCAGAATTAATAGAATTGCATTCATAGATTAGCTCATAGGCCTCAAAGTAATACATACCTTTTGCTTAATTTGTCACCTTTTAGTATCACACCATACTCCTTTTAAAGCAGAATATCAAATATGGTGTACTATCGTAACAGATATCTCAAATAAACATCCATCACATATTAGGCCGATTGGCCTCAAGACGGTACATACATTTTTGCTTAGCTTGCCTTTTTCCAGGATAAGAATCATGTTCTTATCATTGTGTGAACCCCTCCCCCGAATATCATGGCATATGAATGCATGTGACTAAGGGCAGAAATGCACGTGAATGTATGAGTCGCCACCTTGTTTAATTATTTTAGGGTAAACTAGGAAAAAACCCTAAGTTGACTCCAATTTTAATTAACCTAATTATTAGATTAATTATCCCAATGTCTAAAGCATGATTTGCAAACCCGAGGTGGATCCCGAGACCATGTCATGCTGATGAACTAACCTATAAATGGATGCTTTGCAAGGTGATTGATGTAATTGGACCGATTGAAATGTTTAAGTGATTTCGACTTGCCGCTCAGGGTTAAATCCCTAACGTGCCTACGTACTTCCGTTTGAATGGAAGATCAAAGTCAATGTAGTTCGATAGGCCTCTTTTAGAGGGCTTTGAATGGGGATGCTTTCTGCATGAGTGTGTGTATGCTTTGTGCATTTTGTTTAGGCATTTTGCCAAAGAGTGATTTTTAGGCATTTGATGCCAAAAATGTTGATTTTAATGGCTTTTAGCCAAAGAGATTGATTTAGGCAATTGTTGCCAAAAATTGACGTGATTTAGGCAATTTATTGCCAAAAATTGGTTAGGCGATTTGTCGCCAAAGTGATTAAGGCATTTGTGCCAAAAGTTGGTATTGGAAGGCGTTTAGCCAAAAGATTTAGGCAATTTGTTTGCCAAAAGTGATTATTCGGGCGTTTGTCGCCAAAATGACTGATTTAAGGCTTTTAGCCAAAATGAGTTGATTTAGGCAATTTGTTTGCCAAAATGAGTTGATTTTAAGGCTTTTAGCCAAAAGTGATTATTTGAAGGCTTTTTAGCCAAAATTTCGATTTAAGCGATTTGTCGCTTAAAAGAGATTAATCTACTTATAGGCAATTTTTTTGCCAAAAGAGATCAATTGAATTGCAATGTAGGCAATTTATTGCCAAAGAAAAACGTGTTTTATTGAGGCCTTTTAGCCACAATTATTGATTAATTGGACTTAAGCCGGATTGTTCGAAATAAAGGCGATTATACCATAGTCATTAATTAACTAGGTACTTTAAGCCAATATTGTCGGATTCAGGCTTTTAATACCACGATTATTAATTAACCAGGCATTTAAGCTTAATCATACTTAAATAAAGCAGTTTTATTTGCCAAATTAATGACGTGAATGCATTTATGCGGTTGTAGAATTAGGAGTAGAAGAGATTATGCATGAAGTGCTAAAATTAAATAGGCAAAGTTTCGTTTATGTACCTGATTTAATCGACGACTGCTTCTTAGCTCCAGATTAAGCTCCTCGTTTGGAGAATATTAATTAATTTTAATTTTTCAATTTTAGTGGCCAAGTATCACAACAGAAATGCAATAAAAACTAAATTAAAATGCAAAAAGCGGTAAAAGAAATCGCAAGGAGCGTGGGAGGAGAAGGAGCGTCTGTCGACACAGACTGAACAAGCCAAAATGAAGAGGTAAGTGGCCTATTTCACAACAGAAATGCAATAAAAACTAAATTAAAATGCAAAAAGCGGTAAAAGAAATCGCAAGGAGCGTGGGGGGAGAAGGAGCATCCGTCAACACAGACTGAACAAGCCAAAATGAAGAGGTAAGTGGCCTATTTATAGGCAAAAAATGGGTCCAGGGCGGCTGCTGCCGCCGCGGTAGGGCGGCCGCCTTCGCCGGGGCCAGCGGCAGCTGCCGCCGAGGCAGGGCGGCCACCGAGGGCGGCGGCTGCCACCGGGGTCGGCGGCAGATGCCGCCGCGGTGGGGCAGCCACCTGCCGCCGTGTCCGGCGGTGGCCATCGTGTCTCGCTCCGGGGGCTTTTTCGGGAGTTCCGGACTTCCAAAAATTATTCCGGGACCAGTTCTGCGATCCTCGTAATTTTTCGGACGTTTCAAGTATCATATTGGCATACTTTCGGTGAGTTTCCAAAATGGCCTCCGGTTCGGCCGGACTGTTTGCAGTCCGGAAAAACAGGCTTTTTGAGCAAAGGTCAAATTTACTGTAGCAAATTTTATTATTCGCAGTCCGGGAAAACTGGCTTTTTGAGCCTCAAAATTTGAGTATTCACACATTGTAGGATATCAAATATGGCCAATGCCATAACAAATGTTAAAAGCATTCATTCATTATATGCAATTAAATATTAGATGCTTTTACTCACAGTATATAATGCATGGTATCAAGGCCTGGAAGAGTCTCCTCCTTCGCTTCCTTCTAGGACCCTTTTTACCTATATGAGTAAGCAAGCACCTTAATACTCATTTACGCATTTAATCAAATGCTTAGTGTGCATGACTTAAATGCTTAATTCTTTTTTCTCTTTGCATTTTGAACTCTCAGAAAATCCTATATATTCTCCAACACTCATTTAACAATTTTGTAATCTGAACTCTTTCAACTAGTCAATAATTAATATCATTAAAAATTCATCAAATATTACACCAATAATGAATATTTCTTAAGTTCCTTAAACTTCCATAACCATACAAGTATGGAAATCTCAATTCAATCATAATTCCTTCCAAACCAACTCTTAATACATTACTAGAATGCTTAATTGTTGACGCGTGTTTTTATGCCCCGCCTGACCCAATGATGATACGAGGACGAATGGGTCAATGCCATCTAGAAGTCTTTTAATCCAAGGATTTAAACAAAAAAATAATAATAATAATAAAAAAAAGAGACGCGTGCTACAGTATAACCTAGCTCTATAAATTCATCTCTTTCTCACAATTTTTCACATAACTCTACACAACTTCACAATCTAAAAAACCCTAAAAAAATACCCTGCAGCCACATTCTCCTCTAGAAACTCTTGTGAGTTAATTTGGAGGAAAATTGGCATTAGATATCAATTTTAGGTGATTTAAACCATAAAAAGAAAAATTAAAAGATAAAAAAAAACATACCAATCCTTGAAAACAAAGCTTCTGGACATTTGATCCATTTACAATCTTTAATCTGAGGTTCAGGTAATTTTCTTGATATTTTTGTATTTTTTCTTTACATGTTTTTGTGTTTTTTTTTAACATGTTCTTGTGATTTTAATATTTTAAGCTTGTTTAAATTATATTCTGTTCATATTTGGCCATTTTATGTGTCCTTAAATTACATTTAAACAAGAAATAATGTAAACAAATACTTAAAAATGGATTCTGGACAAAAATCACGTAGATGTTCATCGATGAACAGTAACTGTTCATCAATTTTCCCAGAAATAATCGATGAACAGTAACTGTTTGTTCAATGAACAGTAGCTGTTCATCCATTTTCCCAGAATTGATTGATGAACAGTAACTGTTTGTTCATCGATGAACAGTAGATGTTCTTAATTTTTCCAGAAATCGATACTATTCACACACTGTTCACACACTATTTACACACTGTTCACACACTATTCAGTATACTGTTCATCACTGTTCATCCGATTTCCAGAAATAAAAAAAATAATATAAAAATAAAAATAATAAATTTTACACATAAATAAAATAAAATTTAATTTCTTCAATAAATCTGAAAATGGCCAATTATGAACAGATCACAGTTTAATTAAGCTTAAAATACTAAAATGTGATTATATATATTTATTTGTACGAATTTTATTATTTTTGGTTGAATGCAAAAATGAAATTAAACTAAAAATAAAAAATTAAAATGTGATTCAGATATTAAAATTATGTATGGCTTTATTTTTATTAGTTTATGGATTTAATTTTTGATTTGATTTATATATATTTTTGGATCCGGTTTGTTACCCGCCTTGAACCATAAGGCAAGAGCGGGTCTTTTATTTATTTGATTTATTCTTCGGTTTGTCGCCTGCCTTTAACCATAAGGCAAGAGCGGGTTATTTATTTATTCCATTTAATATTTTTGATTCGGTTTGTCGCCCGCCTTGAACCATAAGGTAAGAGCGGGTCTTTTATTTATTTGGTTTAATTGCTTTGATTTAATTGCTTTAATTTGAATAATTGTTATGTGATAATTAGATTTGTTTGGGACGATTAAATAATTTTTCAAATAGGAATTCGGTCCGATTTATTTGGGTTGGGTTTAAATAAATAAATAATTTGGCTTTTCTAACTAAAATAAATTAGAAATCATAGGTTAATAATAGAGGCCGGTTTTTCGGGCGTCGACTTCCAACAGGCCGGTGTATCCAATTCCCTTACCCAGAATCGCATTGGTGCGCCTGACCAGTCTTTTAAAATAATTTGGCCTTAAAACAAAATTGGGTTTAAAATGGAGTCATTTTTATAAAAACGGTCCCATTGCCTAAACAATGGGTGGCGACTCAAAATTGTTTATAAGACCGATTTATCGGCACCGCATAAAAAATAAACACATTTTATCAAAAATCACAAAAAGGATGTTTTCGGGTCCTTCGGGGGGATTTTCGGCGAAAACAGATTGGCGACTCTGCTGGGGATACAACCACTAATCCCCGATTATTTTTTTAAATTAGATGGTTGTGATTAGGAATTAACTCTAAAAACCTATGTTTTCTAAAAAATAAAATTGGTTAGAAAGCCGTTTGAAAATTATTTAATCGTCCTTGTTTGTTTATTCGCTTTCCTTTATTTTATTTTTGCTAGGATCTTGCATTCATGCCGCATTTCTCTATTCTCACCTCATTCTACCCATGCTACCCTTCGGTACTGGTGTTAAGTTTGACGGTGGATCTAGCCTAAACCATGCGATTTAGGTGCATCCATCCGAGAATTAACATTACTACCAACCGCAAGCTTAGTACCTTAAAGGTGCGTCAAAAGGAGTAGGCCCAACAAAGCCCGAATCCTGTTTGCGGAACCCAGACTTTGTTAAGCCCAATAAGACTAAAGCCCATGCATATAGTTGAAAAACCTTAGTTACTTCCCCTAAGGTGTACCCGATTCTGTTTGCTGTTGTTATGCCGCATTCATTTCCGAGAGTTTATATCGTCAATCTCAAAACCCCCTGTTGGTTGTCGAGATTAGACCAATTCCTAAGAAACAGATGTCGGAATTTATACCAACGGAATTCGTGTGTGGGAGAAATAAGGTTGGAAGGTATGCATTTCCCAACTCCCGTTCCCCTGTATGATATAATCTGTACATATGTTGTAACATTCATGCATCATGTAATACTTTTTGTTTCAGCCATTCATTAATAAGGGCTAATTTTCAGTATGGATGTATGATCTCGATTTTGAGAGTGGACCTCTAATTCTTTTTGAATAACATAATGCAATTGTTTATAGTGAATTGATACCCAAAAGAAAAGGGAGTTATAAGGGGTTGAGATTCCTTTGAATTTTCACATTTCTCGCATTATTTGAAAGTAAGCATGAGATTGCAAAAAAAAAAAAAAAAGAAAAAAATTTAGATCCTGCTTGGGACCATCTGTTCCAAGGCAAAAAGTAAGGACACAAACAAAAAAATATAGTAAATAATGAAAAGTGTCCCGCTTGGAAATTCTTTCATTCCAAGGCAAAAATTAGGGACTAGAGAGAAAATAGCCGACCGTAAAATCCAAAAGGAAAGGTCGACGACAGATAATGCCGGGAATGTTTAAATACAAAATAAATTATTGCTATGTTATGCATGCCGAATTTTAGGTCCAATCATAATAAAGCAAGATCTTATTTCCATACTGATCATTAGCACATTAGATTTGCATTTCTCATCCATGTGCCTATATTCTTCATGCATATAAGTGCAAAGACAGAAAAAAGGCAAAGCACCATTCACATCGTCTTCTCAAACAAAAGAAGTGGATGCCTTACAACAATCAAAAGAGAGTTTGCAGATCACAGTTTTTGACATGGGACAACAACTGCACACGATCCAGGCAAACCAAGCATGTATGGAACGGAAGTGGATGAAATATTTCAAAAAAAACAAAAAAAAAACAAAAAAAAAATTTTTTTAACTCTGTCACCTTCAGGTTCGGGAGGCCTAGGGATTTTCTATCCTTTGTTTTTAATTTTTTGTGTGTTTTATGCATGTGCATTTTGTATTTTATGCGTGTATCCTCCCACGATGAAGACATTGTGTCTTTCAAGTGTGGAAAAGCCTTATATTTTCATTTCATTTCACTTATAAAAAAAAAAATTTTTTGACAAAAAAAGAAAAAAGTGTTTGACAAAAAAAAAGTCAACTTCTTTGCCTAGTCTCTACATGTTGATTGGTTTGTATTTTGCTTGTTGAAATAGAAGTCTTGAATAATATACCATGACCAAGAGATTTAAATGCTTTTCTGAACTTAGGTATTAAAGTATGACATAAAATTTTTCTTTGGTAAATATTAATCTTCTAGACATTATCTTTGACCTTAGAGAAGCATGAATCCTAACTTAAATGAAGAATAGGAAGGAAAGGGAAACTAAAGCCATAATACCTGTGTGTTTCAAATCAATAAAGGATGAGGGTATTTTAAAAATAAAAAAAAAAAAAACAAAAAATGATAGAGGGAATAACGGAAATCCGTTTTAAAACAAAGTGGTACGGAGCATAAAATGCAACCGCTTACTATTTACATTCCCACATCTCTCTATATAAAAAAAAAAGAAGAAAATGTGGTACGGAGCATAAAATGCAACCACTTCGTAAGAGAGAAATAGGTTACCTAAAAATACCTTGAGATGAGAAACAAAACATGTGTGCTGAAATTGTCCTAAATACTTCCTATTGTGCATTTTAAGGTAGGAGGATTGCTTATCTCATATTTTGAATGACTAGATTTTGTATAGCTATATTGATGATTTTAAATGTCACACTACTTAGTTCATAAAAGACATCAAATCTCTTATCTTTGGTAGATTACTTAAGAAGTCTAAATCAACGAGCAAAAATAAAAATGATCAACATGAAAAGAAAGATGAATGTTTTTGCTTAGGGACAAGCAAAGAGCCAAGTGTGGGAGAATTGATAGCCTCGCAAAGCAAGCAAATTTTGTTATGTTACTTTCATATAATTTGCATGACTGCATGTTGTTTTTATACTTTTTACGTTGGCTCATGTTGTTTTAAAGTGATTATAGGAATAAAATTTAAAAAAAAATAAAAAATAAAAAATGTTTTTATACATAAGAGAGTTGCATGTTTCATCTCTTTTTGAATGTTGCAGATAATAAAATAGTCACCCCATTCTTTTTATTCCCATATGTAAGCTTTTGTCTTTAAATAATAATTCATTTTTATGAGCTTTTCATTTATTAACCTAAGGGCAGGAGGCCCAAATAACTAACACAGCAAATAATTTCGAAAGAAAAGCTTTGTTGTCTGGTGTTGTCCATGTGTGTAGGAATTAATAAAGACAGAGTCATCGGAATCATTAATGGAAAGAAGAGCAGATACATTGAATAAAAGCTCATGGCCTGATCATAGAAGAGACAGAAAATCAACAACAGAATTTATTCTAGTTGGGGCTATCATCAAATGCCAATTTTCATAGAACCTAGCATCATCATGGGTGTCACAGGGTCCTGCTTCGTTCCTTTGTCTAAATACATGGTGTTTCGATTTTGCCAACGGTCAGCCAAATTGGTCAACAGATACGGTGTTATCAGACCACTCTCAAAGTTATGGGTTCTGGGCACACGCTGTATCACCCCATATTGACGGCTGATCCTGTCGGGAAAATAGACCATGGAACGGTCTAGACTGGCATACAACACATAATTGAGGTTCATACTTCCGGTCGTGACCAGTCTAATCCTCCACCAAGGACAAGTCCACGAATTGTAGGGTTATCTCCAAAATCGAAGTGTCTCCGAGACCGAGATTGAAAGTTAGCAGGGCCATAGGTTGGAATCAAACGAGTTGGGACTGGAAGAATCAGGCTTAACTTGTCTAGAGCCCAGGCTTGCAGTAATATCGGACAACCGCGATGGTGAACATTAAAGTTGATAATGTGAAGGGCAATATCCCTGACCTAGCACATTGTTTCCCCTATGATCATCATGAAGACAGTACGATGATACATTTGCATATCACGAACAACTGTCAGAAGACGGAAATCTCCAATCCCAGGTTGACGGTTCTTCATGGTATACACATTCAACAGCAAGAAACAACAAGCTCGAATCCAAGAGGGATCTAGATCCATGGCCACTAGAAAAGGCTCTAAAGGAAGACCTTGATCCGTGTTTATGCCGTCAGAAAGAAAAACTGGACACAGGGCTGCAATCTCGGCTAAATCATACCTAGGGCCTGGGGCAAAGCCGGAGTTTCAGCTTGTTCAGGATGATGATCCATCACGGCACACATCTCCTCATAAGTCGGAGTTGCTTCAGAGTCTTCAAACCGAAAAACCATGGTGTTAGGATTGAAGTGCGCAACAAGCCAAGACAAGAAGCCATGGTTGGGTTTTAGGTCTTTGAAATACTTCAGCCAGGCGAGTTGGTTCATGGGAGGAATCTGCCATAGGTCGTCAGGAATGGACTGGACGAAGGCCGAAACTTGGTTTCTGAAAGCCATGGAAGAAAAGTTGTTTCAAATGCTGTGGAATAAAGAGAATGAAGAACGGAACTCCTTGTTATAGGAGGAAAAAGGCCCCACGGGGTTGAAATGATGCTCATCACCAACTGGCTGCCATCTGCTTTCGGTGGTGATAGGGTGTGAACGGGCCCCACTTGTTTTCGTCGAAAATCCCCCCGAAGGACCCGAAAACATCCTTTGTGATTTTTGATGAAATGTGTTTATTTTTTATGCGGTGCCGATAAATCGGTCTTATAAACAATTTTGAGTCGCCACCCATTGTTTAGGCAATGGGACCGTTTTTATAAAAATGACTTCATTTTAAACCCAATTTTGTTTTAAGGCCAAATTATTTTAAAAGACTGGTCAGGCGCACCAATGCGATTCTGGGTAAGGGAATTGGGTACGTCGGCCCGTTGGAAGCCGGTGCCCGGAAAAACCGGCCTCTATTAACCTATGATTTCTAATTTATTTTAATTAGAAAAGCCAAATTATTTATTTACTTAAACCCAACCCAAATAAATAGGACCGAGTTCCTATTTGAAAAATTATTTAATCATCCCAAACAAATCTAATTATCACATAGCAATTATTCAAATTAAAGCAATTAAATCAAAGCAATTAAACCAAATAAATAAAAAGACCCGCTCTTGCCTTATTCAAGGCGGCCTTATGGTTCAAGGCGGTCGACAAACCAAATCAAAAATGGAATAAATAAATGACCCGCTCTTGCCTTATGGTTAAAGGCACAGTGCTGAATAGTGATGAATAGTGCTGAATAGTGATGAACAGTATACTGAATAGTGTGTGAACAGTGTGTGAATAGTATCGATTTCTAGAAAAATTAAGAACATCTACTGTTCATTGATGAACAAACAGTTACTGTTCATCAATCAATTCTGGGAAAATGGATGAACAGCTACTGTTCATTGAACAAACAGTTACTGTTCATCGATTATTTCTGAGAAAATTGATGAACAGTTACTGTTCATCGATGAACATCTACGTGATTTTTGTCCAGAATCCATTTTTAAGTATTTGTTTACATTATTTCTTGTTTAAATGTAATTTAAGGACACATAAAATGGCCAAATATGAACAGAATATAATTTAAAGAAGCTTAAAATATTAAAAACACAAGAACATGTTAAAAAAAACACAAAAATATGTAAAGAAAAAATACAAAAATATCAAGAAAATTACCTGAACCTCAGATTGAGGATTGTAAATGGATCAAATGTCCAGAAGCTTTGTTTTCAAGGATTTATATTTTTTTTTATCTTTTAATTTTTCTTTTTATGGTTTAAATCACCTAAAATTGATATCTAATGCCAATTTTCCTCCAAATTAACTCACAAGAGTTTCTAGAGGAGAATGTGGCTACAGGGTATTTTTTTTTTAGGGTTTTTTAGATTGTGAAGTTGTGTAGAGTTGTGTGAAAAATTGTGAGAAAGAGATGAATTTATAGAGATAGGTTATACTATAGCAAACAGTTATTGTAGCAAACAGTTACTGTAGCACACGGCTACTGTAGCACGCGTCTCTTTTTATTATTATTATTATTATTATTTTTTGTTTAAATCCTTGGATTAAAAGACTTCTAGATGGCATTGACCCATTCGTCCTCGTATCATCATTGGATCAGGCGGGGCATAAAAACACGCGTCAACAGTTTGCCCCCACACTTTAGCATTAATTGCATAAACGATTAATGTTAAAGTGGCCCACTGACGTGCCTTCAATATTGGGCTGAATGAAGTAGCTGTCTTGATCATCTGGTCACGTCCAAAGCTCAGTCTGATCGGCTTTGTTAGCTCCAGTCGGATCGGTAAGGACCTCCAAAACTCGGTCTGATTGGTTTTGAAGATACCTTCTAAGCTCGGTCTGATTGGCTTGAAGGATTTTGATTTGAATTCATTTGATCATCTGGTCACGTCCAAAGCTCAGTCTGATCGGCTTTGTTAGCTCCAGTCGGATCGGTAAGGACCTCCAAAACTCGGTCTGATTGGTTTTGAAGATACCTTCTAAGCTCGGTCTGATTGGCTTGAAGGATTTTGATTTGAATTGACTTGATCATCTGGTCACGTCCAAAGCTCAGTCTGATCGGCTTTGTCGGCTCCCGTCGGATCTGTGACCAACTCCAAAGGTCGGTTTGATTGGCCTTGAAGTCACCTCCGAAGCGCGGTCTGATTGGCTCGAAGGATTTCGTGATCATCTCCAAAGCACAGTCTGATTGGCCTTGAAGTTACCTCCCAAGCGCGGTCTGATTGGCTCGAAGGATTTCATGATCATCTCCAAAGCACGGTCTGATTGGCCTTGAAGTTACCTCCGAAGCGCGGTCTGATTGGCTCGAAGGATTTCATGATCATCTCCAAAGCACGGTCTGATTGGCCTTGAAGTTACCTCCGAAGCGCGGTCTGATTGGCTCGAAGGATTTCATGATCATCTCCAAAGCACGGTCTGATTGGCTCGAAGGATTTCATGATCATCTCCAAAGCACGGTCTGATTGGCCTTGAAGTTACCTCCGAAGCGCGGTCTAGTCGGCTTTAGAGTGTTTGGTTGTGTCCAAAGCACAGTGTAATCGGCTTTGTCCACCTCCTCAGCTCGGTGTAATCGGCTTTGGAGTGTTTGGTTGTGTCCAAAGCACAGTGTAATCGGCTTTGTCCACCTCCTCAGCTCGGTGTAATCGGCTTTGGAGTGTTTGGTTTTGAGATTACCTTGATCAGCTTCGAGAAACCATCACCGGTTGACCTGAAAAATTTTCAAGAGAAAAAGGGCAATTTCTGTGTACAAATAGATCTTGCCTTTGATAAATGTTGGGGCGTCACATGCCCCCATGCATTGGAAATCATAAACTTTGAAATTTGAAATTTTACATCAGGACAAAAGATTTTATCTTTGCCCCCAGTTTGGAATTCCATCCTGGAACCAAAAATATTATCTTTTGAGCAAACCATGAGAACTTTATTATCATTTTCATTTTTTTCATTTTCTTTTTTTTTTTTTTTTTGAAGTTTTGGCGAATTTTCAGGTATACCTTTCCTGATGCGGTGTTGAAAGAAAACTTACCTGAGGGTAATTTGGTGAATTTGATGATTTTGCCCCCTGTGTGGCGACCCGCACACTGACTCCAAATTGATTGATTTTGATTTTTTTTTTTTTGGGACTTTGCTTTATTCCGGTTTGTTAGGATGCCACTTATCCATGTGCTGCATCTCTGGCTAATTTCTCAATCTAGTGGGACCCGTTCGCATCTTGTCATCACCGAAAGCGGATGCTATCCAGTTGGTGATGAGTATCATTTCGACCTGACGAAGCTTATCCACATTCTATCACCACCGAAAACAGGTGCCATCCAACTGACAATGGTCATCATTTCAACCTCATGGGGCCTTTCCCCTCCTATAAGTAGGGATCCCATGCTTCATTCTCTCATCATCCCACAGCATTTGAAACAACTTTTCTTCCATGGCTTTCAGAAACCAAGTTTCGGCCTTCGTCCAGTCCATTCTTGACAACCTATGGCAGATTCCTCCCCTGAACCAACTCGCCTGGCTAAAGTATTTCAAAGACCTAAAACCCAACCATGGCTTCTTGTCTTGGCTCGTTGCGCACTTCAATCCTAACACCATGGTTTTTCGGTTTGAAGACTCTGAAGTAACTCCGACTTATGAGGAGATGTGTGCCGTGATGGATCATCATCCTGAACAAGCTGAAACTCCGGCTTTGCCCCCAGGTCCTAGGTATGACCTAGTTGAGATTGCGACCTTGTGTCCGGTTTACCTTTCTGATGGCATAAACGTGGATCAAGGCCTCCCCTTGGAACCTTTCTTGAATAGGGTTTTGTCCATTGATCTAGATCTCTCTTGGATTCGAGCTTGCTGCTTCTTGCTGTTGAATGTGTATGCCATGAAGAATCGTCAACCTGGAATTGGAAATTTCTGACTTCTGACCGTTGTTCATGACATGCAATTGTACCATCATACTGTCTTCATGATGATCATGGGAGAGACAATGTGTTGGGTCAGGGATATTGCCCTTAACATCTCCGATTTCAATGTTCATCATCGCAGTTGTCCATTGCTATTGCAAGCCTGGGCTCTGGACAAATTAAGCCTGATTCCTCCGGTCCCAGGTCGCTTAATTCCGACCTATGGACCTGCCATCTTTCAATCTCGGTCTCGGAGACGCTTCGATTTTGGAGATAACCCTACAATTCGGTGGACTTGTCCTTGGTGGAGGATTAGACTGGTCACGACTGGAAGTATGAACCTCAATTATGTGTTGTATGCCAGTCTAGACCGTTCCATGGCCTATTTTCCTGACAGGATCAGCCGTCAATATGGGGTAATACAGTGGTTTGATAACACCGTATCTGTTGACCAATTTGGCTGACCGTTGGCAAAATCGAAACACCATGTATTTACATGAAGGAACGGTGCAGGACACCGTGACACCCGCATATGCCAACTGGTTTTACACCCCATGATGATACTAGGTTCTGCAAAGATTGGCGTCCAATGATGGCCCCTGCTGAAATAAATGTTGTTGTTGCTTTCTCTGTCTTCTTTTCCCCTCTCTTTTTTTTTTTATTCCCGGGCCATAGGCTTCTAGTTAATGTGTCTCCTTTCTTTGAATTAATGAATCCAATGGTTATGCCTTTATTAATTCCTGCTTTCTGCACATATGGACAATCAAAAGACAACAAATCTTTTCTTCAAAATTATTTGTTGTGTTAGTTATTTGGGCCCCCTGCCTTTGGGTCAATAAATGAATGCTCATAAAAATGAATTATTATTTGAAGGCAGAAGCTTACATTAGGAGACAAAAAGAATGGGCTGACTGTTTTATTACCTGCATAGATCAAACAAAAACAATATATGCAACTTCTTTATGTATAAAAACATTTTTTTGTTTTTTTTTTTATTTTTTTTTCAATTTATCATTTTTCTCACTTTAAAACAAAAACAACACGAGCAAACGTAAAATGTATAAAAACAACATGCAGTCATGCAAATCATATGAAAATAACATAACAAAATTTGCCCGCTTTATGAGGCTATCAATTCCCCCACACTTAGTTCTTTGCTTGTCCCTAAGCAGAAACATTCATCTTTTTTTTTTTTAACTCATGTTGATCATGTTTATTTTTTTACTCGTTGATCTAGACTTCTTAAGTAATCTACCAAAGATAAGAGATTGAAGTGTTTATGAACCAAGTAGTATAAATGAATATGACATCTAAAATTTCAATGTAGCAAAAATATAAAGTATACAAAATCTAGTCATTTAAAATATGAGATAGGCAATCCTCCTGCCCTAAAATGCAGAATAGGAAGTACTTAGGACAATTCTAGCACACATTTATTATTTCTTATCTCAAGGTATTTTTAGGTAACCTATTTCTTTTTTTCACAAAGTGGTTGCATTTTATGCTCCATACCACATTTTTCTTTTTCTTTTTTTTTGTTTTATAGAGAGATGTGGAAATGTAAATAATAAGTGGTCGCATTTTATGCTCCGTACCACTTTGTTTTTAGAACGGATTTCCATTATTCCCTCTTGTCATTTTTTTTTTTTAAATACCCTCATCCTTTATTGACTCAAAACATACAAGTATTATGGCTTTAGTTTCCCTTTCCTTCCTATTCTTTATTTAAGTTAGGATTCATGCTTCTCTAAGGTCAAAGATAATGTCTAGAAGATTAATATTTATCAAAGAAAAATTTTACGTCATACTTTAATACCTAAGTTCATAAAAGCATTTAAATCTCTTGGTCATGGTATATTATTCAAGACTTCTATTTCAACAAGCAAAATATAAACCAATCAACATGTAGAGACTAAAACATTGAACTAGGGTAAAGAAGTTGACACTTTTTTCTGTCACACATTTTTTATTTTTTTTTTCTTTTTTTTTTTACACTTATTTTTTTTTTATAAGTGAAATGAACTGAAAATATAGGTCTCCTCTACACTTTGAAAGACACAGTGTCTTCATCGTGGGAGGATACATGTATAAAATACAAAATGAACATGCATAAAACACACAAGAAGTTAAAAACAAAGGACAGAAAATCCCTAGGCCTCCCGAACCTGAAGGTGAGTAAAAAAATTTTTTTTTTTGTTTTTTTTTTGCTTTTTTTTTTTTGAAATATTTCATCCACTTCCGTTCCATACATGCTTGGTTTGCTTGGATCGTGTGCAGTTGTTGTCCCATGTCAAAAACTGTGATCTGCAAACTCTCTTTTGATTGATGTAAGGCATCCACTTCTTTTGTTTGAGAAGACGATGAGAATGGTGCTTTGCCTTTTTTCTGTCTTTGCACTTGTATGCATGAAGAATATAGGCACATAGATGAGAAATGCAAATCTAATGTGCTAATGATCAGTATGAAAATAAGATCTTGTTTTATTATGATTGAACCTAAAATTCAGCATGAATAACATAGCAATTATTTACTTTGCACTAAAACATTTCTGGCATTATCTGTCGTCGACCATTCCTTTTGGATTTTACAGTCAGCTATTTTCTCTCAAGTCCCTAATTTTTGCATTGGAATGAAAGAATTTCCAAGTGGAAAATTTTTTTTGTGTCCTTACTTTTTGCCTTGGAACAAATGGTCCCAAGCAGGATCTTATTTTGATTAATTACAATTTTTTTGCAATCTCACGCTTATTTTCAAATAATGCAGGAAATGTGAAAATTCAAAGGAATCTCAACCCCCTTTATAGCTCTCTTTTTTTTTTTTTTTTTTGGGTATCAATTCACTATAAACGATTGCATTATGTTATTCATAACAAATTAGAGGTCCACTCTCAAAATCAAGATCAAATGTCCATACAAAAAATTGGCTCTTATTAATGTATGGCTGAAATGAAAATATTACATGATGCATGAATGTCACAACATATGTACAGTTTATAACACATAGGGAACGGGAGTTGGGAAATGCATGCCTTCCAACCTTATTTCTCCCACACACGAATTCTGTTGGTATAAATTCCGACATCTGTTTCCTAGGAATTGGTCTAATCTCGACAACCAACAGGGGGTTTTGAGATTGACGATATAAACTCTCGGAAATGAATGTGACATAACAACAGCAAACAAAATCGGGTACACCTTAGGGGAAGTAACTAAGGTTTTTCAACTATATGCACTGGCTTCAGTCTTATTGGGCTTAACAAAGTCTGGGTTCCGCAAATAGGATTCGGGCTTTTTTATGGGCCTACTCCTTTTGACGCACCTTTAAGATACTAGGCTTGCGGTTGGTAGTAATGTTAATTCTCGGATGGATGCACCTAAATCGCATGGTTTAGGCTAGATCCACCATCAAACTTAACACCAGTACCGAAGGGTAGCATGGGTAGAATGAGGTGAGAAGAGAGAAATGCGGCATGAATGCAAGATCCTAGCAAAAATAAAATAAAGGAAAGCGAATAAACAAGGACGATTAAATAATTTTCAAACGGCTTTCTAACCAATTTTATTTTTTAGAAAACATAGGTTTTTAGAGTTAATTCCTAATCACAACCATCTAATTTAAAAAAATAATCGGGGATTAGTGGTTGTATCCCCAGTGAAGTCGCCAATCTGTTTTCGTCGAAAATCCCCCCGAAGGACCCGAAAACATCCTTTGTGATTTTTGATGAAATATGTTTATTTTTGATGCGGTGCCGATAAATCGGTCTTATAAACAATTTTGAATCGCCACCCATTGTTTAGGCAATGGGACCGTTTTTATAAAAATGACTTCATTTTAAACTCAATTTTGTTTTAAGGCCAAATTATTTTAAAAGACTGGTCAGGCGCACCAATGCGATTCTGGGTAAGGGAATTGGGTACGTCGGCCCGTTGGAAGCCGGCGCCCGGAAAAACCAGCCTCTATTAACCTATGATTTCTAATTTATTTTAATTAGAAAAGCCAAATTATTTATTTACTTAAACCCAACCCAAATAAATCGGACCAAGTTCCTATTTGGAAAATCATTTAATCGTCCCAAACAAATCTAATTATCACATAACAATTATTCAAATTAAAGCAATTAAATCAAAGCAATTAAACCAAATAAATAAAAAGACCCGCTCTTGCCTTATGGTTCAAGGCGGGCGACAAACCGAATCAAAAATATAAAATGGAATAAATAAATGACCCGCTCTTGTCTTATGGTTAAAGGCGGGCGACAAACCGAAGAATAAATCAAATAAATAAAAGACCCGCTCTTGCCTTATGGTTCAAGGCGGGTAACAAACCGGATCCAAAAATATATATAAATTAAATCAAAAATTAAATCCATAAACTAATAAAAATAAAGCTTACATAATTTTAATATCTGAATCACATTTTAATTTTTTATTTTTAGTTTAATTTCATTTTTGCATTCAACCAAAAATAATAAAATTCGTACAAATAAATATATATAATCACATTTTAGTATTTTAAGCTTAATTAAACTGTGATCTGTTCATAATTGGCCATTTTCAGATTTATTGAAGAAATTAAATTTTATTTTATTTATGTGTAAAATTTATTATTTTTATTTTTATATTATTTTTTTTTATTTCTAGAAATCGGATGAACAGTGATGAACAGTGATGAATAGTGATGAACAGTATACTGAATAGTGTGTGAACAGTGTGTAAATAGTGTGTGAACAGTGTGTGAATAGTATCGATTTCTGGAAAAATTAAGAACATCTACTGTTCATCGATGAACAAACAGTTACTGTTCATCAATCAATTCTGGGAAAATGGATGAACAGCTACTGTTCATTGAACAAACAGTTACTGTTCATCGATTATTTCTGGGAAAATTGATGAACATCTACGTGATTTTTGTCCAGAATCCATTTTTAAGTATTTGTTTACATTATTTTTTGTTTAAATGTAATTTAAGGACACATAAAATGGCCAAATATGAACAGAATATAATTTAAAGAAGCTTAAAATATTAAAATCACAAGAACATGTTAAAAAAAAAACACAAAAATATGTGAAGAAAAAATACAAAAATATCAAGAAAATTACCTGAACCTCAGATTGAGGATTGTAAATGGATCAAATGTCCAGAAGCTTTGTTTTCAAGGATTGATATGTTTTTTTTTTTATCTTTTAATTTTTCTTTTTATGGTTTAAATCACCTAAAATTGATATCTAATGCCAATTTTCCTCCAAATTAACTCACAAGAGTTTCTAGAGGAGAATGTGGCTGCAGGGTATTTTTTTTTTAGGGTTTTTTAGATTGTGAAGTTGTGTAGAGTTGTGTGAAAAATTGTGAGAAAGAGATGAATTTATAGAGATAGGTTATACTGTAGCAAACAGTTATTGTAGCAAACAGTTACTGTAGCACACAGTTACTGTAGCACGCGTCTCTTTTTTTATTATTATTATTATTATTATTTTTTGTTTAAATCCTTGGATTAAAAGACTTATAGATGGCATTGACCCATTCGTCCTCGTATCATCATTGGATCAGGCCGGGCATAAAAACACGCGTCAACACCACTGGATTGAAAATTAGTGGTGGAAACATCCGGAGATGCGGCACATGGAAAAATGGCATCCGGATAAAGCGGTAACTCTCATTTTGTGTCAATTCTAGCTTTCATTTTATTTTCTTTTGCCAATTTTGGAATAAAGTAATTGGGCCTTTATGCCCGCTTTAACAAAGTGGACCATTCTTGCAAATGAGTGGGGCACCTCTTTTTGTCTCTATGGTTTTATTTTCTTTGTGTAGGAACAAAGCAAATTTAAAATAAAATAAAAAAAATTAAAATAAAATAAAATAAAAATAAAAACAAAAATAAAATCAAAAATCAAAAAAAAAAATCAAAGCCCTTAGGCAATTTGGAGTCAATGTGCGGCTCGTCACACAGGGGGCAAAATCATCAACTCTATCAAATTGCCCTCAGGTAAGTACTCTTTCATCCCTGCATCAGGAAGGGTATACCTGAAAATTTGCTAAAATTTCAAAAAAAAAAGAAAAAAATTTGCAATGGATAAAAAAAAATATAAAGTTTTCAAAAAATTTGCAATGGATAAAAAATAAAATTTTCAAGGTTTACTTAAAAGATAATATTTTTTGTCTCGGAACGGAATTCCAGACTGAGGGCAAAAATATTATCTTTTGCCCTGATGCAAAATTTCAAATGTCAAAGTTTATGATTGTTAATGCATGGGGGCATGTGATGCTCCAACATTTAACAAAGGCAAGATCTATTTGTACAAAGAAATTGCTCTTTTCTTTTGCAAATGTTTTCATGCCAAGCAATGATGGTGAATTGCGAAGCTGCTTGGATCCTCTTCTTGATTAGTGATGATGTATTGTGAAACTGATCAAGACAACCCCACCGAGCAATGATGATGTATTGCGAAGCTGTTTGGGTTTTCTTTTCTCGATTAGTGATGATGTAATTGAGTCAATCCTTTTCCTGGTTAATGATGATGTATTACGAAGTTGATCAGGACAACCTCAATGACCAACCGGTGATGATTTCTCAAAGCCGTTAGGTCCCACCGAGCAGTGATGATGCATTACGAAGCTGTTTGGATCTTTTTCTCGATTCGTGATGATGCATTACGAAGCGGATCGAGTCAATCCTTTTCCTGGTTAATGATGATGTATTACGAAGTTGATCAGGACAATCTCAATACAAAATCCTTCGAGCCAATCAGACCGCGCTTCGGAGGTAACTTCAAGGCCAATCAGACCGTGCTTTGGAGATGATCACAAAATCCTTCGAGCCAATCAGACCGCGCTTCGGAGGTAACTTCAAGGCCAATCAGACCGTGCTTTGGAGATGATCACAAAATCCTTCGAGCCAATCAGACCGCGCTTCGGAGGTAACTTCAAGGCCAATCAGACCGCGCTTCGGAGGTAAGTTCAAGGCCAATCAGACCGCGCTTCGGAGGTAACTTCAAGGCCAATCAGACCGTGCTTTGGAGATGATCACAAAATCCTTCGAGCCAATCAGACCGCGCTTCGGAGGTAACTTCAAGGCCAATCAGACCATGCTTTGGAGATGATCACGAAAATCCTTCGAGCCAATCAGACCGCGCTTCGGAGGTAACTTCAAGGCCAATCAGACCGTGCTTTGGAGAAGATCACAAAATCCTTCGAGCCAATCAGACCGCGCTTCGGAGGTAACTTCAAGGCCAATCAGACCGTGCTTTGGAGATGATCACCAAAATCCTTCGAGCCAATCAGACCGCGCTTCGGAGGTGACTTCAAAGCCAATCAGACCGTGCTTTGGAGTTGATCACCGATCCGACTGGAGCTAACAAAGCCGATCAGACTGAGCTTTGGACGTGTCCAGACGATCAAATCAACATAACCAAAATCCTTCGAGCCAATCAGACCGCGCTTCGGACGTGACTTCAAGGCCAATCAGACCGAGCTTTAGAGTTGATCACAGATCCGACGGGAGCCGACAAAGCCGATCAGACTGAGCTTTGGACGTGACCAGATGATCAAGTCAATTCAAATCAAAATCCTTCGAGCCAATCAGACCGAGCTTAGAAGGTATCTTCAAAACCAATCAGACCAAGTTTGGAGATTGTTACCGATCTGACTGGAGCCAACAAAGCTGATCAGACTGAGCTTTGGACGTGACCAGATGATCAAGTCAATTCAAATCAAAATCCTTCAAGCCAACCAGAAGGTATCTTCAAAACCAATCAGACCGAGTTTTGGAGGTCGTTACCGATCCGACTGTAGCCAACAAAGCCGATCAGACTGAGCTTTGGACGATGATCAAATCAATTCAAATCAAAATCCTTCAATCCAATCAGACCGAGCTTAGAAGGTATCTTCAAAACCAATCAGACCGAGTTTTGGAGGTCGTTACCGATCCGACTGGAGCCAACAAAGCCGATCAGACCGAGCTTAGAAGGTATCTTCAAAACCAATCAGACCGAGTTTTGGAGGTCGTTACCGATCCGACTGGAGCCAACAAAGCCGATCAGACTGAGCTTTGGACTTCAAGCCAATCAGACCGAGCTTAGAAGGTATCTTCAAAACCAATCAGACCGAGTTTTGGAGGTCGTTACCGATCCGACTGGAGCCAACAAAGCCGATCAAACTGAGCTTTGGACGTGACCAGATGATCAAATCAATTCAAATCAAAATCCTTCAAGCCAATTAGACCGAGCTTAGAAGGTATCTTCAAAACCAATCAGACCGAGTTTTGGAGGTCGTTACCGATCCGGAGCTAACAAATCCGACTGAGCTTTGGACGTTCATTCAGCCCAATATTGAAGGCGCGTCAGTGGGCCACTTTAACATTAATCGTTTATGCAATTAATGTTAAAGTTGGGGGGCAAACTGTTGACGCGTGTTTTTATGCCCCGCCTGATCCAATGATGATACGAGGACGAATGGGTCAATGCCATCTAGAAGTCTTTTAATCCAAGGATTTAAACAAAAAAATAATAATAATAAAAAAAAAAGAGACGCGTGCTACAGTAGCCATGTGCTACAGTAGCCATGTGCTACAGTATAACCTAGCTCTATAAATTCATCTCTTTCTCACAAATTTTCACATAACTCTACACAACTTCACAATCTAAAAAACCCTAAAAAAATACCCTGCAGCCACATTCTCCTCTAGAAACTCTTGTGAGTTAATTTGGAGGAAAATTGGCATTAGATATCAATTTTAGGTGATTTAAACCATAAAAAGAAAAATTAAAAGATAAAAAAAAACATACCAATCCTTGAAAACAAAGCTTCTGGACATTTGATCCATTTACAATCCTCAATCTGAGGTTCAGGTAATTTTCTTGATATTTTTGTATTTTTTCTTTACATGTTTTTGTGTTTTTTTTTAACATGTTCTTGTGATTTTAATATTTTAAGCTTGTTTAAATTATATTCTGTTCATATTTGGCCATTTTATGTGTCCTTAAATTACATTTAAACAAGAAATAATGTAAACAAATACTTAAAAATGGATTCTGGACAAAAATCACGTAGATGTAAACAAATACTGTTCAGCACTGTTCATCACTGTTCATCCGATTTCCAGAAATAAAAATAATAATATAAAAATAAAAATAATAAATTTTACACATAAATAAAATAAAATTTAATTTCTTCAATAAATCTGAAAATGGCCAATTATGAACAGATCACAGTTTAATTAAGCTTAAAATACTAAAATGTGATTATATATATTTATTTGTACGAATTTTATTATTTTTGGTTGAATGCAAAAATGAAATTAAACTAAAAATAAAAAATTAAAATGTGATTCAGATATTAAAATTATGTATGGCTTTATTTTTATTAGTTTATGGATTTAATTTTTGATTTGATTTATATATATTTTTGGATCCGGTTTGTTACCCGCCTTGAACCATAAGGCAAGAGCGGGTCTTTTATTTATTTGATTTATTCTTCGGTTTGTCGCCTGCCTTTAACCATAAGGCAAGAGCGGGTCATTTATTTATTCCATTTAATATTTTTGATTCGGTTTGTCGCCCGCCTTGAACCATAAGGTAAGAGCGGGTCTTTTATTTATTTGGTTTAATTGCTTTGATTTAATTGTGTGAATACCCAAATTTTGAGGCTCAGAAAGCCTGTTTTCCCGGACTGCAAACAGTCCGGCCGGACCGGAGGCTATTTCGGAAGTTCACCGAAAATATGTCAATATGGTACTTAAAACGTCCGGAATATCGCGAGGATCGCGGAACAGGTCCCGGAATATTTTTCGGAGGTCCGGAACTCCCAAAAAGGCCCCCGGAGCGAGGCACGGTGTCCACACCGGCCACGGCGGCGCCGGCTGCCGGCCACGGCGACTCCGGCTGCCAGGCACGGCGGCAGCAGCCGCCCAGCCTGGGCGGCAACCTGCCGCCCCACTTCCTGGGCAAGGCCTGCCGCCACAAACGCGGGCGGGGCTTGCCGCCGCCGCACGTGGCGAGGCCTGCCGCCCCACTTCCTTGGCAATTCGTTCCTCCCAACGCTGTCTATGGCTTCCGCCCCGCACGGGAGAGGCCCGGCCGCCCAGCGCGGAGAGGCCTGCAGCCCAGCGCGCCCGGGGCCTGTAGCCCCCGCGCGTGCGGGCCTGCCGTCCCAGCTCTGTCGAGTCTCCTCCCAGCGGCGCGCGCTGGCGATGTCCTGCCCTCCCAGCCCGCGCGGGCGAGGCGTGGCCACGCCTGTGGCCCCGCGTAGGGCGGGGCTTTGGCCCCCCCCACCGCCCCTGGGCGGCACCTGCCGCCCAGCTTGGGCGACCCCTGCCGCCCAGACCAGGCGGGGCCTTGCCGCCCCACCGGACTGGGCGTCAGCTGCCGCCCTCCCAGGCGGCACCCCCTGCCCAGCGTGGGCGGGGCCTGCCGCCCCACCGACAGGGCGGCAGCTGCCGCCCGGGACCCGAAAATGGCCTATAAATAGGCCATTTTCAGCCATTTTCTGGTGCGCCTTGTCTGTTTTGATAGACGAAACCTTCTCTCTCTCACGCTCTTTGCGTCCTTCTTTACCGCTTTTTGCATTTTAATTTAATTTTTATTGCATTTTTATTGTGATATTTGACCACTAAAATTAAATAAAATTAAAAATTAATTAATATACCTAAACGAGGAGCTTAACCTGGAGTTATACGAAGGTGGAGGATTTACTTCAAATGGGGCAACTAAAAGAAGAATCGGGGGCCTCAAAATACAAAAAACCTAGTCAAGTTAGCAAAGTCCACGAAGTGGCAAGCATTACTCCCACAAATCCTCTACGTGTGGGAAATATGAGAGCTGGCAGTCAGTCAAGAAGAACCTACACTGATCTCGGAATGCCAATCCTTTTGGTATTCCGAGAGGCTGTTAAAGCAAACTATATCAAACCTTTGGAAGCAAGACCACCACCCAACCCACTACCAAGGAATTACAAAGCCGATGAATATTGTGAGTATCATCAGGGATACGGGCACAAGACTGAAGCATGTTGGACCCTCAAAAATCGCATCCAAGACCTAGTGGATAATGGTTCGATTATTCCACGAAGCAAACCAAACATTAGCACTAACCCTTTACCAATTCACGGGGTAAATGCTATTGTTTCTGACCAAGAATTGATCGATCCTTTCGAGCTATTCTTAGAAATGAATGAAATCTGTGTCCTAGATCTGAATGACCTATCTGAGGAGGTCGATGCTATAACCAGAAGCGGGAGACAGTATGAACCTTTAGTCTTGGACAAAATTCCAAATAATCCCTACCAAAGAACAGAGGAGAAGGAGGATCCGGTCCTATCACAATTAAAAAAGACACAAGCTAAGGTGTCAATCTGGGAACTTTTAGCATCATCTTTTCCTCATCGCCAAGCTCTTTGCAAGGCTTTGAGCCAACTTCAGACATCGGTAGAGGTTAGCCTTGAAGTGCTAGTGTCCACCCTCACTCAATCATCTAAAATGCAAAGCATCGGGTTCTCTGATGATGACCTACCCAAGGAGGGAAGCAGTCACAACAATGCTCTTTATGTCACCATTCAGACTAGAGACAAAACTGTGCCCATGGTTCTCATTGACAATGGGTTAGCATTGAACGTCTGCCCACTAAGGGTAGCCAGCTGTTTGGGGTTAGAAGAGACAGATTTCATTCCATCTGACCAGATAGTGAAAGCCTATGATAGTACCCGAAGGGAAGTATTGGGGGTTGCTATGCTAAAATTGACAGTCGGGCCAGCTATGATGGAAGTCCCATTCCAGGTAATTGATGTACCGACCAGCTTTAATCTACTTTTGGGTCGACCATGGATCCACCATGCCAAGGCAATACCCTCGTCCTTACACCAAAAAGTCAAGTTTCCTTATGAGGACAAGGTTATTACTATCCAGGGAGATGATTACAATCAGTTGAAAAAGCCGAAAGGCGAGCCTCTCTTTGAGGTCAACCCTGAGACTACCAACTTGCCTCTTTCGGGATTTCAATTTGACACTGTGCAGTTCATAGAAGGGAAGACTACAAACTCCCGAATTCTCTTTGATTTCGGGACGGTGCAGATAAATTGCATAGTTCCTTTAATGCTGAAGATGTCCTATCTGCCGGGAATGAATATGGCAAGGTCCGGAAAGACATACCCCGCATTGCAAGCATGGGAATGTCCGGTGAATGAAGGGACTTTCAGGCTAGGTTATCAGCCTACTGATGAAGACCGTGCTGAGAAGACCAGAAGAGGAAAGAAGAAAAACATACAAATGCCATCACGCTTCTTGACTTTAAATAGTCACTTCTGCAAATCGGAAGAGACGATTCCTTATCGTAACTTCCAAGAACCATTTTACTGCCCGACTGCTAAAAAGATGCTGCCTGGGTTAGAAATATTCTCTGATGTATGGGGTAACAAGCCTGAAACGAAGACCGATCCGGAAGTGGAAGACTTCATGCAGCCTAGTCTCTTTGATGAGGTTGCAGTCATTACAGGAAACGGTGAAGACCAAGATCTACTGAGCCTAATCAGGCCGAATGAAGGGCCTCTCACCAACTGGTACACCGAGGAGGAACATGCTGCTTACGAACCCCCTCCCGAGTCGAACCTAGAGTCAAAAGTTGTAATCAAGTCCTGTATTGAGTTTGAGTCTAACCCTGGGTATGAAACTGAGCCAGAGTCCAGCCCCAATTCTGAGTCGTCTGTGTCGGATTTTGAAAATCCAGATTTCAAATTTGATGTAATCTTTGAAGATGATTCCGTCATAATCAATAAAGGTTTGCAGATTCTTGATTACCCCGCGTGTCTATCTTTCCAAGCATTTCCAAGCAAAAATAAAGAAAAAGAAATAAACGAAATAAAAAATGAAAAAGAAAAAATAATAATTGGCAAAGAAGAAAATGAATATACATACATTGCATTTGATTGTGCTAACAGGAAACAAGTCAGTGAATGCTTGAAGAAGTTCGCCGATTGCTTCATGTGGAAGGCAAGCGACATCACAGGAATCGACCCAGCAATAGCGGTACACAAAATCCCAGTATACCCCGAGGCTAAGCCAGTAAAACAGAAGCTAAGAAGGCTGAAGACAGAATGGTCTTTGAAGATCAAGGAAGAAGTGGCCAAGCAACTGGAAAACAAGTTCATAGAACCCATCGCCTACCCAACATGGTTAGCAAATATTGTGCCAGTGCCGAAGAAAGATGGTAAGGTCAGGATGTGTGTTGATTATAGGGATTTGAACAAGGCGTGTCCGAAGGATGACTTCCCCCTACCGCATATTGACTTGTTAGTAGACCGAATGGCGGGACACGAGATGGTCTCCTTGACCGATCTTGCTGTCGGATACAACCAAATAATGATGCATGTGCCAGACAAAGAGAAAACGGCATTCATCACGGAATGGGGAACTTATTGCTACAGAGTTATGCCTTTTGGGCTCAAAAATGCGGGGGCAACCTATCAAAGAATGGCGACAGCCATCTTCCATGACATGATTCATGAAGAAGTAGAAGTGTACGTGGACGATATGGTTGTTAAATCAAAAACAGCTGAAGAACATACAACAGCACTTGAGAAGTTCTTCCTTAGACTTCGAAAGTACAATTTAAAACTCAACCCAGCAAAGTGTCTGTTCGGAGCTACATCCGGAGTATTTCTGGGGCATATGGTCAGTCGGAAGGGCATAGAGATTGACCCTTCAAAAGCCAAAGCCATTCTGGAAATGCCAGCTCCGAGGACGGAAAAAGAAGTCCGGGGTTTCCTGGGAAGACTACAGTATATCAGCCGGTTCATCAATCAACTGGCAGACACTTGTGGTCCTATGTTCAAGTTACTTAGGAAAGGAGTAGCAGTCAAGTGGAATGAGGATTGTCAGGAAGCTTTCGACCAAGTCAAACAATATCTGCTATCCCCGCCGGTTTTACAACCACCAAGGCTAGGGAAACCTTTGCTATTGTACCTATCAGTCACGGAAGAAGCTATGGGTGCAATGTTAGCTCAGCAAGCAGAAGATACAAGGATAGAAAATGCAGTGTATTATCTCAGCAAAAGGATGCTAGAATACGAATTAAAGTACAATAAAATAGAGAAGTTGTGTCTGGCTCTAGTCTGGGCCTGTACCAAGCTACAGCACTACCTCTCGTCTTACACTACGTACGTTATTTCTGAGTCGAACCCCTTGAAATTCCTTATGGAGAGGCCGGTTCTTGACTGTAAGATGGCAAACTGGGTATCAGTACTTGCAGCTTATGACCTAAAGTTTGTACAACGGAAGGCCGTGAAAGGCGGTGCTTTAGCTGATCAATTAGCTGAATTACCGGTCGGAGACCAAATGCTGGAAGTGAAATTTCCTGATGAAGACTTGTTAAGCTTAGAAAGTGAAGTCTGGGAGATGTACTTCGATGGAGCTTCGAATTACCATGGAAATGGGGTTGGAGTTGTATTCAAAACTCCTTGTGGAGAATACATCCCAATCGCAGTCAAATTGGATTTCAACTGCAATAACAATGAAGCCGAGTATGAAGCTTGCATAAGAGGGTTAGAAGCAGCCTTGGAAAAGGAGATAAAGATCCTCAAGGTTTTCGGAGATTCCAACTTAATAGTCTCCCAGGCTTTAAGGAAATGGAAAATTAAAGAAGAGCGTTTGGTTCCTTATCTACAACGCTTGGATGAATTGGCTCAGCAATTTGATGGTTTATCCTTCCATTACTTGCCACGAGCCAAAAATCAGTTTGCAGATGCTCTAGCCACTCTAGCCTCCATGGTCAATGTAGAAGAGGATCGAATCATTCGACCCTTGACAGTGCGGCTACAGAAACAACCAGCACATATCATGAATTTGGTCGACGATAAGCCCTGGTATTGGGATATACAGAATTATCTTCAGAACGAAGTTTACCCAGAGGGATCCACCAAAACTGATCAACGGACATTGAGACAACTAGCATCCAGATATTTCCTTACTGGGGGAATTCTGTACAAAAGAAGTTGGAATGGCCTGCACCTAAGGTGCGTTGATGAGGAAGAAGCTCAAACCATCATGGATTCCTTACATAATGGGGAGTCTGGCCCACACATGCACGGGATAGCCTTGGCTCGAAAAATCATGAACCTAGGTTATTACTGGTCAACCATGAAGGCAGATTGTGTGAGGCATGCACAGAAGTGCCACGAATGTCAAATTTTTGCTAAATTGCAAAAACAGCCTCCGGTCAATCTGAATCCTATCACTTCACCATGGCCTTTCGCGACCTGGGGCATGGACGTGATTGGAAAAATCCACCCGAAGGCTTCCAACGGTCACCAGTTCATTTTGGTTGCTATAGATTATTTCACTAAGTGGATCGAGGCAGCCTCTTATTCGATTCTGAATGCCAAGAAGACAGCACAGTTCGTTCGTACCAACATCCTTTGCAGGTACGGAACGCCATTCGAGATCACCACAGATAATGGAGCTCACTTCCAGGGTGAATTTGCTAATTTGTTGAAAGAGACGAGAATCCAACATCATAAGTCCTCACCCTATCGTCCACAAACAAACGGGGCTGTAGAAGCTGCAAATAAGGCCATAAAAGTTATTTTGCAAAAGACAATTAAGAAGCACAAAGCTTGGCATGAACAGTTGCCGAATGCCTTATGGGGATATAGGACTTCAATTAGAACACCTACTGGGGCAACCCCGTATTCCTTAGTATATGGCATGGAAGCAGTATTGCCTATTGAGCTGGAAGTTCAGTCGGCGAGGGTTATCCGGGAAAGCCAAATCAGTGAAGCAAATTGGGCTGAGAATTATCATTTGCAGCTCTTGGGTATGGATGAAAAGCGATTGCGAGCAATCCACCAAACTCAAGTTTATCAAAGAAGAATGGCGCGACATTTTAACAAGAGGGTCAAAGACCGGAAACTGGAAGAAGGTTGTTTGGTTCTGAAGGAAATTAGACAACCGGTCATAGATCCACGGGGGAAGTTCCGTCCTCATTGGGCTGGACTGTATGTGTTGAAGAAGATCTTGTCAGGCGGAGCCGTTATTTTGACTGATTTGGATGGCTTGGAATTCACTAATCCATGTAATTTAGATCAGTTAAAAAGATATTTTGTGTAAATTGTAATCATTTGCATAATGTAAAACGAACTACATTAGACCTGATTCTCTTCGGAAAAAAGAAATTATATATCGGAGATATGTAGGCAGCCCTCATTGGGTACGGTCTAAACATTAATAAAAAAAAACAAAACACACCATTTCATAATTCTTTCTTTTGCCGATAATAATAAAAAAAAAAACCCCGCTAAGTTGAAAACCCGAAAGGGCGGCTTAGGCAAAAATCGGGGCCCGCTAAGTTGAAAACCCGAAAAGGGCGGCTTAGGCAAAAATGGGCAGCTCGCTAAGTTGAAAACCCAAAAGGGCGACTTAGGCAAAAATCAGAGCTTGAATAAATAAAGTTGGAAAATGCTTGGAAAGCTTAAAAGTCAAATGACATGCCCAATTGAAAGCAATAAAGTCAAACAGTCCAAAGTCAAGCAGAAAACTAAAGAGACCAAGAAAAATAAATAATAAAGTCCAAATCCAAAGGAACATACATCCAAAAATCCAATGCCAAAACACCAAAATCCACACCCAAAGTCCCAAGTAAAAGACAAAAGAGTTCAAGCAAAGCCAAAACACCAAAAGTCCAAAAGCCTATTAGAGTCTAGGTACCCCGTCGCCTCCGTGGGGCAACGTCCTCTGAGTCATCCCCAGTTGTTGAACTCCCTCCAGCCTCGCCTGTCCGAGGAGCCAACATGATCTCCTCATCAGTCCTAATCCCATCACCAGCGTCAGCCTGAGTCCAACCCTCGAGTGCACTCAGCAATGCGTTCCTCCTTGGCTTTTCCACTGGCCAGACAACGGTCATGAACCAAGACCGGTACTCAGGAGAAGTCTGAATACCAGCAGGATTAGGTGAAGGTCTAACCATATGATGGTCTCTAACCCATGCCCTAAGAACGGCTCGGGTAACTCCCGGAGTGATGGCTGAATCAGCTAGGGAATCATCCATGGTCGGAGCAGTCTGATCTATCCCCATCTGTCTCAGAACGCGCGAAGCACAGTACCAGGTGCAATGTGTAAGGCCCAACAGGTAAACCTGAGTATGGCGGAAGCTAACCTGAATAAACCGGTTGATATCATACCAAGGTACGAACCACAACACCTCATCTGGACCTAATTCAATTAACCATGAAGTCCACGCATCAACGGACGGGTATGTAATCAAAATCTTCCGCATACGATACTGGACAGGGTTATAGGGCAATAAAGTTGGAGCAGCAACCACTTGGAGGTGGTCCTTCAACCAAACCTGAGTAATGGATCCTTTCTATTACAAAGGAATGAATCAAAACAAAAAATAGGGAAAAGATGAGAGGAAAATACCTGGAGTATAATCGGGGAAACTGTCCAGTCCTCGAAGCCTAGAGCAGCTCTGTCAAGGCTCCTGATGGTTTCTGCCAGCACAATGCCACCAATGCAACCCATGTCCTCCATCTGCCGAACCATAGGACAGAGTCGCAAGTCCCCGAAGCCTGGATCCTTGTTAAACAAGAAACCAGATAATAAGCAAAATACAAAGGCCCGCATCCTAAGCCTCATCCGGTCTGGGTCATCCAAACGGACCTCTGAAAACTCATCAATCAGGGGCATCAGAATTGCCTTCTGGTCGTTAACAATCATGGCCTTAGCTTGTGGCCGGCTGAATTGAAATAAATTTTCAAATGACCGAACATACCCAACTTTAACCTCATGCCTGACTAAAGGGGCATTAGGGTCACACCCTATGATAGTACAAAACTCCTCGAAAAGAGGACACATCTCCTCCATCATGGCCCCGAACCGAAAAACGTGGGCCTCAGGGTCCCAGAGTCTGATACAGGCCCATAAAAAGTTCCAGTCGATCACTACCCCCTTAAGGGTAATGATAGGAGAGAGGCCATACCTCTTCAAGTTGATCTTTTCAACTTTGGAGAGACTCCTAGCCCAGCTGTGCATGCTATGATTGAAAGAAGGATTCATTCTTTGGAAAAGATAAACACAGAGAGAAAAGAAGAAGAGAGAAGATAAGGAATGAGTGAAGAGCTGAAACAAAGAACAAGCTTTTATAGGAGAAAATGCACCGAATGAGGGGCCGAATGATGGCGGCAGCAGCCGCCGAATTGCCACCGAATGACGGCGGCAACGGTTGCCAAATTGCCACTGAATGATGGCGGCAGCAGCCGCCACGCATAAAAAAAAAAAAAAAAAAAAAAAAAAAAAAGAAAAAAAAAAAAGAAAGTGTATTTTGTCCATAAGCCAAAATGATGAAGTCCTCCCATTTTGTTTCAAATACAATAAACATGCATACATATATTTCAATACTAACCAAGTGCAGGTACAAAATAAAACTCAGTACAACGATACAGTACAGAAGCACGATCAAAGTTTAGTACAGTAGTCAGACAAGAAAGAAAGAAAGAGGAACAGAAAAATCCGGCAATCATGGCTTCAGCGACGGGGCCTCTGCCTTCTCTGATCATTGTAAGCCTCACGAGTCCTAGGACGAAGACAGTTCCTGTTGCATCCCGAGCATCAATTCCATCATCTGATTGATCAATCCAACAGGAACCTGAAAAAAAAAATGCAAATGAACGTCAAATCTCTTATGAATCGTTTTTGTGAGAG